>NW_026783280.1:300000-600000 GCF_949774975.1 Lagenorhynchus albirostris | reverse complement strand
AGTGTACCTGACTAGGAAGTATCTTAAAACCTATGGATTGCTATGTCTCTGAAAGAGAATCAAGTGTGTGTACAGGGGCATAAACGCAGCAGTGATAGGACTGGAGAGGTTCGGTGAGCAAATGAAGACCCTTTGAAGTCATATTGCATGGTACCCATTCCACGGGTCTCAACTCTCCAGGTTTAAGGTATTCTTCCTTCAGCTAAAACATGCATGTGGAACCCAGAGTATGATCAACCGTGTGATCGGGAGACGTGTTCCAATATGTCTCAGTTTTCGTCCCCTGGTACTCGGGTGCAACATTCCAGACGCTTTACTAACACTCTCCCGACTTGGAGAGTCAGTGCCTTTAACCTCCTGTTTGGCCCAGTTTGCAATTTCTGCGGAAGATGAACAGGAATAGGGAGAACCAATGAGAGACTAGCTGGAGGTGTCTGGACGGGCAAATTTAACTCTCATTTCCCACCAGGAAGAGGAATTAACCAAAGGCTCAGCGTGCCGTGCCGGAACCAGATTAGGGCCTGAAGCCATCCTGCGGTGTTGCGGCCAGCTCACGAGAAAGCGAGTTGAAGAAAGGAGCTCAGGGGCACTGTAATTCACAAACCTGCAGAGTTATAAATGACAGCTATCGTCCAAAAATATACTGAAGTAAGGCTGCCAAGAGGACTTGAAAGCGGGGCAGAATTGCAGGAAACCGATTTCAGGAGGTAGACTGGAATTGCATTTAAAGCATAGGAAAAGAGGCAGAACGTCCACAATGATGCACTTGGCCAAAAAGGGCGTATGCGTTTTTTCCTGAATATATTCAGGAAAAAACGCATACGCCCTTTTTGGCCAACCAAGCAAGCTTGCAAAGGAAATCTGCACTACAATGAAGTCTCACTTCCCCCCGGTCAAAAGGGCCATCTGAAAAAAGTGTAAAATCCAGAAAGGCAGGACAGGCCATGGAGAACTGGGAGCCTTGTTATGCTGATGGGCGGGATGTAAATTGCCAACAGCCACTCGGGAGAAGTGTATGGTGTTTCCTGAAACATCTAAAAAACAAAGCAACAGAGCCTAGGGCACTTCCACTTATGGTCCTATAGCTTAGGGAAATTAAAATCAAAAAGACACAGCCACCCCAAAGGTTGGGACGGCTCTCTTTACAAGAACCTGGTTTACGGTACAAGTTCAATATCGCAGAAAGTGAAAAATGGATAAAGAAGTTGTGGTACTTACGTACAATGCAGTATCACTCAGCAATGAAATCTATGTCATCAGGCCCATAGCAGCATAATGAGTGGATTCAGGTACGATGATTCTAACTGAAATAAGTCACACAGGAAAAGAAACATCATAAGATATCACTAATACACGGAATGTAACCTTGGCTACACAGGAACTGAATTACAAAACAGAACAGGGTCTCAAATTTAGAAACCCAACTTATGCTTGCTTAAGGGGAAAGGTGAGTTGGGGTGCTGCATAAAACCAGAGATTGAAATGAGCACAGATAAATTTCCTTAAGCCAAATATGGAATAGACAAGAGCTACTCCTTGCTCAACGAAATGGACTCAACACCCCATATTAAATGCCTAAGAGTGTACCTGACTAGGAAGTATCTTAAAACCTATGGATTGCTATGTCTCTGAAAGAGAATCAAGTGTGTGTACAGGGGCATAAACGCAGCAGTGATAGGACTGGAGAGGTTCGGTGAGCAAATGAAGACCCTTTGAAGTCATATTGCATGGTACCCATTCCACGGGTCTCAACTCTCCAGGTTTAAGGTATTCTTCCTTCAGCTAAAACATGCATGTGGAACCCAGAGTATGATCAACCGTGTGATCGGGAGACGTGTTCCAATATGTCTCAGTTTTCGTCCCCTGGTACTCGGGTGCAACATTCCAGACGCTTTACTAACACTCTCCCGACTTGGAGAGTCAGTGCCTTTAACCTCCTGTTTGGCCCAGTTTGCAATTTCTGCGGAAGATGAACAGGAATAGGGAGAACCAATGACAGACTAGCTGGAGGTGTCTGGACGGACAAATTTAACTCTCATTTCCCACCAGGAAGAGGAATTAACCAAAGGCTCAGCGTGCCGTGCCGGAACCAGATTAGGGCCTGAAGCCATCCTGCGGTGTTGCGGCCAGCTCACGAGAAAGCGAGTTGAAGAAAGGAGCTCAGGGGCACTGTAATTCACAAACCTGCAGAGTTATAAATGACAGCTATCGTCCAAAAATATACTGAAGTAAGGCTGCCAAGAGGACTTGAAAGCGGGGCAGAATTGCAGGAAACCGATTTCAGGAGGTAGACTGGAATTGCATTTAAAGCATAGGAAAAGAGGCAGAACGTCCACAATGATGCACTTGGCCAAAAAGGGCGTATGCGTTTTTTCCTGAATATATTCAGGAAAAAACGCATACGCCCTTTTTGGCCAACCAAGCAAGCTTGCAAAGGAAATCTGCACTACAATGAAGTCTCACTTCCCCCCGGTCCAAAGGGCCATCTGAAAAAAGTGTAAAATCCAGAAAGGCAGGACAGGCCATGGAGAACTGGGAGCCTTGTTATGCTGATGGGCGGGATGTCAATTGCCAACAGCCACTCGGGAGAAGTGTATGGTGTTTCCTGAAACATCTAAAAAACAAAGCAACAGAGCCTAGGGCACTTCCACTTATGGTCCTATAGCTTAGGGAAATTAAAATCAAAAAGACACAGCCACCCCAAAGGTTGGGACGGCTCTCTTTACAAGAACCTGGTTTACGGTACAAGTTCAATATCGCAGAAAGTGAAAAATGGATAAAGAAGTTGTGGTACTTACGTACAATGCAGTATCACTCAGCAATGAAATCTATGTCATCAGGCCCATAGCAGCATAATGAGTGGATTCAGGTACGATGATTCTAACTGAAATAAGTCACACAGGAAAAGAAACATCATAAGATATCACTAATACACGGAATGTAACCTTGGCTACACAGGAACTGAATTACAAAACAGAACAGGGTCTCAAATTTAGAAACCCAACTTATGCTTGCTTAAGGGGAAAGGTGAGTTGGGGTGCTGCATAAAACCAGAGATTGAAATGAGCACAGATAAAGTTCCTTAAGCCAAATATGGAATAGACAAGAGCTACTCCTTGCTCAACGAAATGGACTCAACACCCCATATTAAATGCCTAAGAGTGTACCTGACTAGGAAGTATCTTAAAACCTATGGATTGCTATGTCTCTGAAAGAGAATCAAGTGTGTGTACAGGGGCATAAACGCAGCAGTGATAGGACTGGAGAGGTTCGGTGAGCAAATGAAGACCCTTTGAAGTCATATTGCATGGTACCCATTCCACGGGTCTCAACTCTCCAGGTTTAAGGTATTCTTCCTTCAGCTAAAACATGCATGTGGAACCCAGAGTATGATCAACCGTGTGATCGGGAGACGTGTTCCAATATGTCTCAGTTTTCGTCCCCTGGTACTCGGGTGCAACATTCCAGACGCTTTACTAACACTCTCCCGACTTGGAGAGTCAGTGCCTTTAACCTCCTGTTTGGCCCAGTTTGCAATTTCTGCGGAAGATGAACAGGAATAGGGAGAACCAATGACAGACTAGCTGGAGGTGTCTGGACGGGCAAATTTAACTCTCATTTCCCACCAGGAAGAGGAATTAACCAAAGGCTCAGCGTGCCGTGCCGGAACCAGATTAGGGCCTGAAGCCATCCTGCGGTGTTGCGGCCAGCTCACGAGAAAGCGACTTGAAGAAAGGAGCTCAGGGGCACTGTAATTCACAAACCTGCAGAGTTATAAATGACAGCTATCGTCCAAAAATATACTGAAGTAAGGCTGCCAAGAGGACTTGAAAGCGGGGCAGAATTGCAGGAAACCGATTTCAGGAGGTAGACTGGAATTGCATTGAAAGCATAGGAAAAGAGGCAGAACGTCCACAATGATGCACTTGGCCTAAAAGGGCGTATGCATTTTTTCCTGAATATATTCAGGAAAAAACGCATACGCCCTTTTTGGCCAACCAAGCAAGCTTGCAAAGGAAATCTGCACTACAATGAAATCTCACTTCCCCCCGGTCAAAAGGGCCATCTGAAAAAAGTGTAAAATCCAGAAAGGCAGGACAGGCCATGGAGAACTGGGAGCCTTGTTATGCTGATGGGCGGGATGTAAATTGCCAACAGCCACTCGGGAGAAGTGTATGGTGTTTCCTGAAACATCTAAAAAACAAAGCAACAGAGCCTAGGGCACTTCCACTTATGGTCCTATAGCTTAGGGAAATTAAAATCAAAAAGACACAGCCACCCCAAAGGTTGGGACGGCTCTGTTTACAAGAACCTGGTTTACGGTACAAGTTCAATATCGCAGAAAGTGAAAAATGGATAAAGAAGTTGTGGTACTTACGTACAATGCAGTATCACTCAGCAATGAAATCTATGTCATCAGGCCCATAGCAGCATAATGAGTGGATTCAGGTACGATGATTCTAACTGAAATAAGTCACACAGGAAAAGAAACATCATAAGATATCACTAATACACGGAATGTAACCTTGGCTACACAGGAACTGAATTACAAAACAGAACAGGGTCTCAAATTTAGAAACCCAACTTATGCTTGCTTAAGGGGAAAGGTGAGTTGGGGTGCTGCATAAAACCAGAGATTGAAATGAGCACAGGTAAAGTTCCTTAAGCCAAATATGGAATAGACAAGAGCTACTCCTTGCTCAACGAAATGGACTCAACACCCCATATTAAATGCCTAAGAGTGTACCTGACTAGGAAGTATCTTAAAACCTATGGATTGCTATGTCTCTGAAAGAGAATCAAGTGTGTGTACAGGGGCATAAACGCAGCAGTGATAGGACTGGAGAGGTTCGGTGAGCAAATGAAGACCCTTTGAAGTCATATTGCATGGTACCCATTCCACGGGTCTCAACTCTCCAGGTTTAAGGTATTCTTCCTTCAGCTAAAACATGCATGTGGAACCCAGAGTATGATCAACCGTGTGATCGGGAGACGTGTTCCAATATGTCTCAGTTTTCGTCCCCTGGTACTCGGGTGCAACATTCCAGACGCTTTACTAACACTCTCCCGACTTGGAGAGTCAGTGCCTTTAACCTGCTGTTTGGCCCAGTTTGCAATTTCTGCGGAAGATGAACAGGAATAGGGAGAACCAATGACAGACTAGCTGGAGGTGTCTGGACGGACAAATTTAACTCTCATTTCCCACCAGGAAGAGGAATTAACCAAAGGCTCAGCGTGCCGTGCCGGAACCAGATTAGGGCCTGAAGCCATCCTGCGGTGTTGCGGCCAGCTCACGAGAAAGCGAGTTGAAGAAAGGAGCTCAGGGGCACTGTAATTCACAAACCTGCAGAGTTATAAATGACAGCTATCGTCCAAAAATATACTGAAGTAAGGCTGCCAAGAGGACTTGAAAGCGGGGCAGAATTGCAGGAAACCGATTTCAGGAGGTAGACTGGAATTGCATTTAAAGCATAGGAAAAGAGGCAGAACGTCCACAATGATGCACTTGGCCAAAAAGGGCGTATGCGTTTTTTCCTGAATATATTCAGGAAAAAACGCATACGCCCTTTTTGGCCAACCAAGCAAGCTTGCAAAGGAAATCTGCACTACAATGAAGTCTCACTTCCCCCCGGTCCAAAGGGCCATCTGAAAAAAGTGTAAAATCCAGAAAGGCAGGACAGGCCATGGAGAACTGGGAGCCTTGTTATGCTGATGGGCGGGATGTCAATTGCCAACAGCCACTCGGGAGAAGTGTATGGTGTTTCCTGAAACATCTAAAAAACAAAGCAACAGAGCCTAGGGCACTTCCACTTATGGTCCTATAGCTTAGGGAAATTAAA
Organism: Lagenorhynchus albirostris; assembly: GCF_949774975.1. Lineage (NCBI taxonomy): Eukaryota > Metazoa > Chordata > Mammalia > Artiodactyla > Delphinidae > Lagenorhynchus > Lagenorhynchus albirostris. Next base: position 594,160 of record NW_026783280.1, on the reverse strand, counting down.
ATCAAAAAGACACAGCCACCCCAAAGGTTGGGACGGCTCTCTTTACAAGAACCTGGTTTACGGTACAAGTTCAATATCGCAGAAAGTGAAAAATGGATAAAGAAGTTGTGGTACTTACGTACAATGCAGTATCACTCAGCAATGAAATCTATGTCATCAGGCCCATAGCAGCATAATGAGTGGATTCAGGTACGATGATTCTAACTGAAATAAGTCACACAGGAAAAGAAACATCATAAGATATCACTAATACACGGAATGTAACCTTGGCTACACAGGAACTGAATTACAAAACAGAACAGGGTCTCAAATTTAGAAACCCAACTTATGCTTGCTTAAGGGGAAAGGTGAGTTGGGGTGCTGCATAAAACCAGAGATTGAAATGAGCACAGATAAATTTCCTTAAGCCAAATATGGAATAGACAAGAGCTACTCCTTGCTCAACGAAATGGACTCAACACCCCATATTAAATGCCTAAGAGTGTACCTGACTAGGAAGTATCTTAAAACCTATGGATTGCTATGTCTCTGAAAGAGAATCAAGTGTGTGTACAGGGGCATAAACGCAGCAGTGATAGGACTGGAGAGGTTCGGTGAGCAAATGAAGACCCTTTGAAGTCATATTGCATGGTACCCATTCCACGGGTCTCAACTCTCCAGGTTTAAGGTATTCTTCCTTCAGCTAAAACATGCATGTGGAACCCAGAGTATGATCAACCGTGTGATCGGGAGACGTGTTCCAATATGTGTCAGTTTTCGTCCCCTGGTACTCGGGTGCAACATTCCAGACGCTTTACTAACACTCTCCCGACTTGGAGAGTCAGTGCCTTTAACCTCCTGTTTGGCCCAGTTTGCAATTTCTGCGGAAGATGAACAGGAATAGGGAGAACCAATGACAGACTAGCTGGAGGTGTCTGGACGGGCAAATTTAACTCTCATTTCCCACCAGGAAGAGGAATTAACCAAAGGCTCAGCGTGCCGTGCCGGAACCAGATTAGGGCCTGAAGCCATCCTGCGGTGTTGCGGCCAGCTCACGAGAAAGCGAGTTGAAGAAAGGAGCTCAGGGGCACTGTAATTCACAAACCTGCAGAGTTATAAATGACAGCTATCGTCCAAAAATATACTGAAGTAAGGCTGCCAAGAGGACTTGAAAGCGGGGCAGAATTGCAGGAAACCGATTTCAGAAGGTAGACTGGAATTGCATTTAAAGCATAGGAAAAGAGGCAGAACGTCCACAATGATGCACTTGGCCAAAAAGGGCGTATGCGTTTTTTCCTGAATATATTCAGGAAAAAACGCATACGCCCTTTTTGGCCAACCAAGCAAGCTTGCAAAGGAAATCTGCACTACAATGAAGTCTCACTTCCCCCCGGTCAAAAGGGCCATCTGAAAAAAGTGTAAAATCCAGAAAGGCAGGACAGGCCATGGAGAACTGGGAGCCTTGTTATGCTGATGGGCGGGATGTCAATTGCCAACAGCCACTCGGGAGAAGTGTATGGTGTTTCCTGAAACATCTAAAAAACAAAGCAACAGAGCCTAGGGCACTTCCACTTATGGTCCTATAGCTTAGGGAAATTAAAATCAAAAGACACAGCCACCCCAAAGGTTGGGACGGCTCTGTTTACAAGAACCTGGTTTACGGTACAAGTTCAATATCGCAGAAAGTGAAAAATGGATAAAGAAGTTGTGGTACTTACGTACAATGCAATATCACTCAGCAATGAAATCTATGTCATCAGGCCCGTAGCAGCATAATGAGTGGATTCAGGTACGATGATTCTAACTGAAATAAGTCACACAGGAAAAGAAACATCATAAGATATCACTAATACACGGAATGTAACCTTGGCTACACAGGAACTGAATTACAAAACAGAACAGGGTCTCAAATTTAGAAACCCAACTTATGCTTGCTTAAGGGGAAAGGTGAGTTGGGGTGCTGCATAAAACCAGAGATTGAAATGAGCACAGATAAAGTTCCTTAAGCCAAATATGGAATAGACAAGAGCTACTCCTTGCTCAACGAAATGGACTCAACACCCCATATTAAATGCCTAAGAGTGTACCTGACTAGGAAGTATCTTAAAACCTATGGATTGCTATGTCTCTGAAAGAGAATCAAGTGTGTGTACAGGGGCATAAACGCAGCAGTGATAGGATTGGAGAGGTTCGGTGAGCAAATGAAGACCCTTTGAAGTCATATTGCATGGTACCCATTCCACGGGTCTCAACTCTCCAGGTTTAAGGTATTCTTCCTTCAGCTAAAACATGCATGTGGAACCCAGAGTATGATCAACCGTGTGATCGGGAGACGTGTTCCAATATGTCTCAGTTTTCGTCCCCTGGTACTCGGGTGCAACATTCCAGACGCTTTACTAACACTCTCCCGACTTGGAGAGTCAGTGCCTTTAACCTCCTGTTTGGCCCAGTTTGCAATTTCTGCGGAAGATGAACAGGAATAGGGAGAACCAATGCCAGACCAGCTGGAGGTGTCTGGACGGGCAAATTTAACTCTCATTTCCCACCAGGAAGAGGAATTAACCAAAGGCTCAGCGTGCCGTGCCGGAACCAGATTAGGGCCTGAAGCCATCCTGCGGGGTTGCGGCCAGCTCACGAGAAAGCGAGTTGAAGAAAGGAGCTCAGGGGCACTGTAATTCACAAACCTGCAGAGTTATAAATGACAGCTATCGTCCAAAAATATACTGAAGTAAGGCTGCCAAGAGGACTTGAAAGCGGGGCAGAATTGCAGGAAACCGATTTCAGGAGGTAGACTGGAATTGCATTTAAAGCATAGGAAAAGAGGCAGAACGTCCACAATGATGCACTTGGCCAAAAAGGGCGTATGCGTTTTTTCCTGAATATATTCAGGAAAAAACGCATACGCCCTTTTTGGCCAACCAAGCAAGCTTGCAAAGGAAATCTGCACTACAATGAAGTCTCACTTCCCCCCGGTCCAAAGGGCCATCTGAAAAAAGTGTAAAATCCAGAAAGGCAGGACAGGCCATGGAGAACTGGGAGCCTTGTTATGCTGATGGGCGGGATGTCAATTGCCAACAGCCACTCGGGAGAAGTGTATGGTGTTTCCTGAAACATCTAAAAAACAAAGCAACAGAGCCTAGGGCACTTCCACTTATGGTCCTATAGCTTAGGGAAATTAAAATCAAAAAGACACAGCCACCCCAAAGGTTGGGACGGCTCTCTTTACAAGAACCTGGTTTACGGTACAAGTTCAATATCGCAGAAAGTGAAAAATGGATAAAGAAGTTGTGGTACTTACGTACAATGCAGTATCACTCAGCAATGAAATCTATGTCATCAGGCCCATAGCAGCATAATGAGTGGATTCAGGTACGATGATTCTAACTGAAATAAGTCACACAGGAAAAGAAACATCATAAGATATCACTAATACACGGAATGTAACCTTGGCTACACAGGAACTGAATTACAAAACAGAACAGGGTCTCAAATTTAGAAACCCAACTTATGCTTGCTTAAGGGGAAAGGTGAGTTGGGGTGCTGCATAAAACCAGAGATTGAAATGAGCACAGATAAATTTCCTTAAGCCAAATATGGAATAGACAAGAGCTACTCCTTGCTCAACGAAATGGACTCAACACCCCATATTAAATGCCTAAGAGTGTACCTGACTAGGAAGTATCTTAAAACCTATGGATTGCTATGTCTCTGAAAGAGAATCAAGTGTGTGTACAGGGGCATAAACGCAGCAGTGATAGGACTGGAGAGGTTCGGTGAGCAAATGAAGACCCTTTGAAGTCATATTGCATGGTACCCATTCCACGGGTCTCAACTCTCCAGGTTTAAGGTATTCTTCCTTCAGCTAAAACATGCATGTGGAACCCAGAGTATGATCAACCGTGTGATCGGGAGACGTGTTCCAATATGTGTCAGTTTTCGTCCCCTGGTACTCGGGTGCAACATTCCAGACGCTTTACTAACACTCTCCCGACTTGGAGAGTCAGTGCCTTTAACCTCCTGTTTGGCCCAGTTTGCAATTTCTGCGGAAGATGAACAGGAATAGGGAGAACCAATGACAGACTAGCTGGAGGTGTCTGGACGGGCAAATTTAACTCTCATTTCCCACCAGGAAGAGGAATTAACCAAAGGCTCAGCGTGCCGTGCCGGAACCAGATTAGGGCCTGAAGCCATCCTGCGGTGTTGCGGCCAGCTCACGAGAAAGCGAGTTGAAGAAAGGAGCTCAGGGGCACTGTAATTCACAAACCTGCAGAGTTATAAATGACAGCTATCGTCCAAAAATATACTGAAGTAAGGCTGCCAAGAGGACTTGAAAGCGGGGCAGAATTGCAGGAAACCGATTTCAGAAGGTAGACTGGAATTGCATTTAAAGCATAGGAAAAGAGGCAGAACGTCCACAATGATGCACTTGGCCAAAAAGGGCGTATGCGTTTTTTCCTGAATATATTCAGGAAAAAACGCATACGCCCTTTTTGGCCAACCAAGCAAGCTTGCAAAGGAAATCTGCACTACAATGAAGTCTCACTTCCCCCCGGTCCAAAGGGCCATCTGAAAAAAGTGTAAAATCCAGAAAGGCAGGACAGGCCATGGAGAACTGGGAGCCTTGTTATGCTGATGGGCGGGATGTCAATTGCCAACAGCCACTCGGGAGAAGTGTATGGTGTTTCCTGAAACATCTAAAAAACAAAGCAACAGAGCCTAGGGCACTTCCACTTATGGTCCTATAGCTTAGGGAAATTAAAATCAAAAGACACAGCCACCCCAAAGGTTGGGACGGCTCTGTTTACAAGAACCTGGTTTACGGTACAAGTTCAATGTCGCAGAAAGTGAAAAATGGATAAAGAAGTTGTGGTACTTACGTACAATGCAATATCACTCAGCAATGAAATCTATGTCATCAGGCCCGTAGCAGCATAATGAGTGGATTCAGGTACGATGATTCTAACTGAAATAAGTCACACAGGAAAAGAAACATCATAAGATATCACTAATACACGGAATGTAACCTTGGCTACACAGGAACTGAATTACAAAACAGAACAGGGTCTCAAATTTAGAAACCCAACTTATGCTTGCTTAAGGGGAAAGGTGAGTTGGGGTGCTGCATAAAACCAGAGATTGAAATGAGCACAGATAAAGTTCCTTAAGCCAAATATGGAATAGACAAGAGCTACTCCTTGCTCAACGAAATGGACTCAACACCCCATATTAAATGCCTAAGAGTGTACCTGACTAGGAAGTATCTTAAAACCTATGGATTGCTATGTCTCTGAAAGAGAATCAAGTGTGTGTACAGGGGCATAAACGCAGCAGTGATAGGATTGGAGAGGTTCGGTGAGCAAATGAAGACCCTTTGAAGTCATATTGCATGGTACCCATTCCACGGGTCTCAACTCTCCAGGTTTAAGGTATTCTTCCTTCAGCTAAAACATGCATGTGGAACCCAGAGTATGATCAACCGTGTGATCGGGAGACGTGTTCCAATATGTCTCAGTTTTCGTCCCCTGGTACTCGGGTGCAACATTCCAGACGCTTTACTAACACTCTCCCGACTTGGAGAGTCAGTGCCTTTAACCTCCTGTTTGGCCCAGTTTGCAATTTCTGCGGAAGATGAACAGGAATAGGGAGAACCAATGCCAGACCAGCTGGAGGTGTCTGGACGGGCAAATTTAACTCTCATTTCCCACCAGGAAGAGGAATTAACCAAAGGCTCAGCGTGCCGTGCCGGAACCAGATTAGGGCCTGAAGCCATCCTGCGGGGTTGCGGCCAGCTCACGAGAAAGCGAGTTGAAGAAAGGAGCTCAGGGGCACTGTAATTCACAAACCTGCAGAGTTATAAATGACAGCTATCGTCCAAAAATATACTGAAGTAAGGCTGCCAAGAGGACTTGAAAGCGGGGCAGAATTGCAGGAAACCGATTTCAGGAGGTAGACTGGAATTGCATTTAAAGCATAGGAAAAGAGGCAGAACGTCCACAATGATGCACTTGGCCAAAAAGGGCGTATGCGTTTTTTCCTGAATATATTCAGGAAAAAACGCATACGCCCTTTTTGGCCAACCAAGCAAGCTTGCAAAGGAAATCTGCACTACAATGAAGTCTCACTTCCCCCCGGTCAAAAGGGCCATCTGAAAAAAGTGTAAAATCCAGAAAGGCAGGACAGGCCATGGAGAACTGGGAGCCTTGTTATGCTGATGGGCGGGATGTAAATTGCCAACAGCCACTCGGGAGAAGTGCATGGTGTTTCCTGAAACAGCTAAAAAACAAAGCAACAGAGCCTAGGGCACTTCCACTTATGGTCCTATAGCTTAGGGAAATTAAAATCAAAAGACACAGCCACCCCAAAGGTTGGGACGGCTCTGTTTACAAGAACCTGGTTTACGGTACAAGTTCAATATCGCAGAAAGTGAAAAATGGATAAAGAAGTTGTGGTACTTACGTACAATGCAATATCACTCAGCAATGAAATCTATGTCATCAGGCCCATAGCAGCATAATGAGTGGATTCAGGTACGATGATTCTAACTGAAATAAGTCACACAGAAAAAGAAACGTCATAAGATATCACTAATACACGGAATGTAACCTTGGCTACACAGGAACTGAATTACAAAACAGAACAGGGTCTCAAATTTAGAAAACCAACTTATGCTTGCTTAAGGGGAAAGGTGAGTTGGGGTGCTGCATAAAACCAGAGATTGAAATGAGCACAGATAAAGTTCCTTAAGCCAAATATGGAATAGACAAGAGCTACTCCTTGCTCAACGAAATGGACTCAACACCCCATATTAAATGCCTAAGAGTGTACCTGACTAGGAAGTATCTTAAAACCTATGGATTGCTATGTCTCTGAAAGAGAATCAAGTGTGTGTACAGGGGCATAAACGCAGCAGTGATAGGATTGGAGAGGTTCGGTGAGCAAATGAAGACCCTTTGAAGTCATATTGCATGGTACCCATTCCACGGGTCTCAACTCTCCAGGTTTAAGGTATTCTTCCTTCAGCTAAAACATGCATGTGGAACCCAGAGTATGATCAACCGTGTGATCGGGAGACGTGTTCCAATATGTCTCAGTTTTCGTCCCCTGGTACTCGGGTGCAACATTCCAGACGCTTTACTAACACTCTCCCGACTTGGAGAGTCAGTGCCTTTAACCTCCTGTTTGGCCCAGTTTGCAATTTCTGCGGAAGATGAACAGGAATAGGGAGAACCAATGACAGACCAGCTGGAGGTGTCTGGACGGGCAAATTTAACTCTCATTTCCCACCAGGAAGAGGAATTAACCAAAGGCTCAGCGTGCCGTGCCGGAACCAGATTAGGGCCTGAAGCCATCCTGCGGGGTTGCGGCCAGCTCACGAGAAAGCGAGTTGAAGAAAGGAGCTCAGGGGCACTGTAATTCACAAACCTGCAGAGTTATAAATGACAGCTATCGTCCAAAAATATACTGAAGTAAGGCTGCCAAGAGGACTTGAAAGCGGGGCAGAATTGCAGGAAACCGATTTCAGGAGGTAGACTGGAATTGCATTTAAAGCATAGGAAAAGAGGCAGAACGTCCACAATGATGCACTTGGCCAAAAAGGGCGTATGCGTTTTTTCCTGAATATATTCAGGAAAAAACGCATACGCCCTTTTTGGCCAACCAAGCAAGCTTGCAAAGGAAATCTGCACTACAGTGAAGTCTCACTTCACCCCGGTCAACAGGGCCATCTGAAAAAAGTGTAAAATCCAGAAAGGCAGGACAGGCCATGGAGAACTGGGAGCCTTGTTATGCTGATGGGCGGGATGTAAATTGCCAACAGCCACTCGGGAGAAGTGTATGGTGTTTCCTGAAACATCTAAAAAACAAAGCAACAGAGCCTAGGGCACTTCCACTTATGGTCCTATAGCTTAGGGAAATTAAAATCAAAAGACACAGCCACCCCAAAGGTGGGGACGGCTCTGTTTACAAGAACCTGGTTTACGGTACAAGTTGAATATCGCAGAAAGTGAAAAATGGATAAGGAAGTTGTGGTACTTACGTACAATGCAATATCACTCAGCAATGAAATCTATGTCATCAGGCCCGTAGCAGCATAATGAGTGGATTCAGGTACGATGATTCTAACTGAAATAAGTCACACAGAAAAAGAAACATCATAAGATATCACTAATACACGGAATGTAACCTTGGCTACACAGGAACTGAATTACAAAACAGAACAGTGTCTCAAATTTAGAAAACCAACTTATGCTTGCTTAAGGGGAAAGGTGAGTTGGGGTGCTGCATAAAACCAGAGATTGAAATGAGCACAGATAAAGTTCCTTAAGCCAAATATGGAATAGACAAGAGCTACTCCTTGCTCAACGAAATGGACTCAACACCCCATATTAAATGCCTAAGAGTGTACCTGACTAGGAAGTATCTTAAAACCTATGGATTGCTATGTCTCTGAAAGAGAATCAAGTGTGTGTACAGGGGCATAAACGCAGCAGTGATAGGATTGGAGAGGTTCGGTGAGCAAATGAAGACCCTTTGAAGTCATATTGCATGGTACCCATTCCACGGGTCTCAACTCTCCAGGTTTAAGGTATTCTTCCTTCAGCTAAAACATGCATGTGGAACCCAGAGTATGATCAACCGTGTGATCGGGAGACGTGTTCCAATATGTCTCAGTTTTCGTCCCCTGGTACTCGGGTGCAACATTCCAGACGCTTTACTAACACTCTCCCGACTTGGAGAGTCAGTGCCTTTAACCTCCTGTTTGGCCCAGTTTGCAATTTCTGCGGAAGATGAACAGGAATAGGGAGAACCAATGACAGACTAGCTGGAGGTGTCTGGACGGGCAAATTTAACTCTCATTTCCCACCAGGAAGAGGAATTAACCAAAGGCTCAGCGTGCCGTGCCGGAACCAGATTAGGGCCTGAAGCCATCCTGCGGTGTTGCGGCCAGCTCACGAGAAAGCGAGTTGAAGAAAGGAGCTCAGGGACACTGTAATTCACAAACCTGCAGAGTTATAAATGACAGCTATCGTCCAAAAATATACTGAAGTAAGGCTGCCAAGAGGACTTGAAAGCGGGGCAGAATTGCAGGAAACCGATTTCAGGAGGTAGACTGGAATTGCATTTAAAGCATAGGAAAAGAGGCAGAACGTCCACAATGATGCACTTGGCCAAAAAGGGCGTATGCGTTTTTTCCTGAATATATTCAGGAAAAAATGCATACGCCCTTTTTGGCCAACCAAGCAAGCTTGCAAAGGAAATCTGCACTACAATGAAGTCTCACTTCCCCCCGGTCCAAAGGGCCATCTGAAAAAAGTGTAAAATCCAGAAAGGCAGGACAGGCCATGGAGAACTGGGAGCCTTGTTATGCTGATGGGCGGGATGTAAATTGCCAACAGCCAATCGGGAGAAGTGTATGGTGTTTCCTGAAACAGCTAAAAAACAAAGCAACAGAGCCTAGGGCACTTCCACTTATGGTCCTATAGCTTAGGGAAATTAAAATCAAAAGACACAGCCACCCCAAATGTTGGGACGGCTCTGTTTACAAGAACCTGGTTTACGGTACAAGTTCAATATCGCAGAAAGTGAAAAATGGATAAAGAAGTTGTGGTACTTACGTACAATGCAGTATCACTCAGCAATGAAATCTATGTCATCAGGCCCGTAGCAGCATAATGAGTGGATTCAGGTATGATGATTCTAACTGAAATAAGTCACACAGGAAAAGAAACATCATAAGATATCACTAATACACGGAATGTAACCTTGGCTACACAGGAACTGAATTACAAAACAGAACAGGGTCTCAAATTTAGAAACCCAACTTATGCTTGCTTAAGGGGAAAGGTGAGTTGGGGTGCTGCATAAAACCAGAGATTGAAATGAGCACAGATAAAGTTCCTTAAGCCAAATATGGAATAGACAAGAGCTACTCCTTGCTCAACGAAATGGACTCAACACCCCATATTAAATGCCTAAGAGTGTACCTGACTAGGAAGTATCTTAAAACCTATGGATTGCTATGTCTCTGAAAGAGAATCAAGTGTGTGTACAGGGGCATAAACGCAGCAGTGATAGGATTGGAGAGGTTCGGTGAGCAAATGAAGACCCTTTGAAGTCATATTGCATGGTACCCATTCCACGGGTCTCAACTCTCCAGGTTTAAGGTATTCTTCCTTCAGCTAAAACATGCATGTGGAACCCAGAGTATGATCAACCGTGTGATCGGGAGACGTGTTCCAATATGTCTCAGTTTTCGTCCCCTGGTACTCGGGTGCAACATTCCACACGCTTTACTAACACTCTCCCGACTTGGAGAGTCAGTGCCTTTAACCTCCTGTTTGGCCCAGTTTGCAATTTCTGCGGAAGATGAACAGGAATAGGGAGAACCAATGACAGACTAGCTGGAGGTGTCTGGACGGGCAAATTTAACTCTCATTTCCCACCAGGAAGAGGAATTAACCAAAGGCTCAGCGTGCCGTGCCGGAACCAGATTAGGGCCTGAAGCCATCCTGCGGGGTTGCGGCCAGCTCACGAGAAAGCGAGTTGAAGAAAGGAGCTCAGGGGCACTGTAATTCACAAACCTGCAGTTATAAATGACAGCTATCGTCCAAAAATATACTGAAGTAAGGCTGCCAAGAGGACTTGAAAGCGGGGCAGAATTGCAGGAAACCGATTTCAGGAGGTAGACTGGAATTGCATTTAAAGCATAGGAAAAGAGGCAGAACGTCCACAATGATGCACTTGGCCAAAAAGGGCGTATGCGTTTTTTCCTGAATATATTCAGGAAAAAACGCATACGCCCTTTTTGGCCAACCAAGCAAGCTTGCAAAGGAAATCTGCACTACAATGAAGTCTCACTTCCCCCCGGTCCAAAGGGCCATCTGAAAAAAGTGTAAAATCCAGAAAGGCAGGACAGGCCATGGAGAACTGGGAGCCTTGTTATGCTGATGGGCGGGATGTAAATTGCCAACAGCCACTCGGGAGAAGTGCATGGTGTTTCCTGAAACAGCTAAAAAACAAAGCAACAGAGCCTAGGGCACTTCCACTTATGGTCCTATAGCTTAGGGAAATTAAAATCAAAAGACACAGCCACCCCAAATGTTGGGACGGCTCTGTTTACAAGAACCTGGTTTACGGTACAAGTTCAATATCGCAGAAAGTGAAAAATGGATAAAGAAGTTGTGGTACTTACGTACAATGCAATATCACTCAGCAATGAAATCTATGTCATCAGGCCCATAGCAGCATAATGAGTGGATTCAGGTACGATGATTCTAACTGAAATAAGTCACACAGAAAAAGAAACGTCATAAGATATCACTAATACACGGAATGTAACCTTGGCTACACAGGAACTGAATTACAAAACAGAACAGGGTCTCAAATTTAGAAAACCAACTTATGCTTGCTTAAGGGGAAAGGTGAGTTGGGGTGCTGCATAAAACCAGAGATTGAAATGAGCACAGATAAAGTTCCTTAAGCCAAATATGGAATAGACAAGAGCTACTCCTTGCTCAACGAAATGGACTCAACACCCCATATTAAATGCCTAAGAGTGTACCTGACTAGGAAGTATCTTAAAACCTATGGATTGCTATGTCTCTGAAAGAGAATCAAGTGTGTGTACAGGGGCATAAACGCAGCAGTGATAGGATTGGAGAGGTTCGGTGAGCAAATGAAGACCCTTTGAAGTCATATTGCATGGTACCCATTCCACGGGTCTCAACTCTCCAGGTTTAAGGTATTCTTCCTTCAGCTAAAACATGCATGTGGAACCCAGAGTATGATCAACCGTGTGATCGGGAGACGTGTTCCAATATGTCTCAGTTTTCGTCCCCTGGTACTCGGGTGCAACATTCCAGACGCTTTACTAACACTCTCCCGACTTGGAGAGTCAGTGCCTTTAACCTCCTGTTTGGCCCAGTTTGCAATTTCTGCGGAAGATGAACAGGAATAGGGAGAACCAATGACAGACCAGCTGGAGGTGTCTGGACGGGCAAATTTAACTCTCATTTCCCACCAGGAAGAGGAATTAACCAAAGGCTCAGCGTGCCGTGCCGGAACCAGATTAGGGCCTGAAGCCATCCTGCGGGGTTGCGGCCAGCTCACGAGAAAGCGAGTTGAAGAAAGGAGCTCAGGGGCACTGTAATTCACAAACCTGCAGAGTTATAAATGACAGCTATCGTCCAAAAATATACTGAAGTAAGGCTGCCAAGAGGACTTGAAAGCGGGGCAGAATTGCAGGAAACCGATTTCAGGAGGTAGACTGGAATTGCATTTAAAGCATAGGAAAAGAGGCAGAACGTCCACAATGATGCACTTGGCCAAAAAGGGCGTATGCGTTTTTTCCTGAATATATTCAGGAAAAAACGCATACGCCCTTTTTGGCCAACCAAGCAAGCTTGCAAAGGAAATCTGCACTACAGTGAAGTCTCACTTCACCCCGGTCAACAGGGCCATCTGAAAAAAGTGTAAAATCCAGAAAGGCAGGACAGGCCATGGAGAACTGGGAGCCTTGTTATGCTGATGGGCGGGATGTAAATTGCCAACAGCCACTCGGGAGAAGTGTATGGTGTTTCCTGAAACATCTAAAAAACAAAGCAACAGAGCCTAGGGCACTTCCACTTATGGTCCTATAGCTTAGGGAAATTAAAATCAAAAGACACAGCCACCCCAAAGGTGGGGACGGCTCTGTTTACAAGAACCTGGTTTACGGTACAAGTTGAATATCGCAGAAAGTGAAAAATGGATAAGGAAGTTGTGGTACTTACGTACAATGCAATATCACTCAGCAATGAAATCTATGTCATCAGGCCCGTAGCAGCATAATGAGTGGATTCAGGTACGATGATTCTAACTGAAATAAGTCACACAGAAAAAGAAACGTCATAAGATATCACTAATACACGGAATGTAACCTTGGCTACACAGGAACTGAATTACAAAACAGAACAGTGTCTCAAATTTAGAAAACCAACTTATGCTTGCTTAAGGGGAAAGGTGAGTTGGGGTGCTGCATAAAACCAGAGATTGAAATGAGCACAGATAAAGTTCCTTAAGCCAAATATGGAATAGACAAGAGCTACTCCTTGCTCAACGAAATGGACTCAACACCCCATATTAAATGCCTAAGAGTGTACCTGACTAGGAAGTATCTTAAAACCTATGGATTGCTATGTCTCTGAAAGAGAATCAAGTGTGTGTACAGGGGCATAAACGCAGCAGTGATAGGATTGGAGAGGTTCGGTGAGCAAATGAAGACCCTTTGAAGTCATATTGCATGGTACCCATTCCACGGGTCTCAACTCTCCAGGTTTAAGGTATTCTTCCTTCAGCTAAAACATGCATGTGGAACCCAGAGTATGATCAACCGTGTGATCGGGAGACGTGTTCCAATATGTCTCAGTTTTCGTCCCCTGGTACTCGGGTGCAACATTCCACACGCTTTACTAACACTCTCCCGACTTGGAGAGTCAGTGCCTTTAACCTCCTGTTTGGCCCAGTTTGCAATTTCTGCGGAAGATGAACAGGAATAGGGAGAACCAATGACAGACTAGCTGGAGGTGTCTGGACGGGCAAATTTAACTCTCATTTCCCACCAGGAAGAGGAATTAACCAAAGGCTCAGCGTGCCGTGCCGGAACCAGATTAGGGCCTGAAGCCATCCTGCGGTGTTGCGGCCAGCTCACGAGAAAGCGAGTTGAAGAAAGGAGCTCAGGGGCACTGTAATTCACAAACCTGCAGAGTTATAAATGACAGCTATCGTCCAAAAATATACTGAAGTAAGGCTGCCAAGAGGACTTGAAAGCGGGGCAGAATTGCAGGAAACCGATTTCAGGAGGTAGACTGGAATTGCATTTAAAGCATAGGAAAAGAGGCAGAACGTCCACAATGATGCACTTGGCCAAAAAGGGCGTATGCGTTTTTTCCTGAATATATTCAGGAAAAAATGCATACGCCCTTTTTGGCCAACCAAGCAAGCTTGCAAAGGAAATCTGCACTACAATGAAGTCTCACTTCCCCCCGGTCCAAAGGGCCATCTGAAAAAAGTGTAAAATCCAGAAAGGCAGGACAGGCCATGGAGAACTGGGAGCCTTGTTATGCTGATGGGCGGGATGTAAATTGCCAACAGCCAATCGGGAGAAGTGTATGGTGTTTCCTGAAACAGCTAAAAAACAAAGCAACAGAGCCTAGGGCACTTCCACTTATGGTCCTATAGCTTAGGGAAATTAAAATCAAAAGACACAGCCACCCCAAAGGTTGGGACGGCTCTGTTTACAAGAACCTGGTTTACGGTACAAGTTCAATATCGCAGAAAGTGAAAAATGGATAAAGAAGTTGTGGTACTTACGTACAATGCAGTATCACTCAGCAATGAAATCTATGTCATCAGGCCCGTAGCAGCATAATGAGTGGATTCAGGTATGATGATTCTAACTGAAATAAGTCACACAGGAAAAGAAACATCATAAGATATCACTAATACACGGAATGTAACCTTGGATACACAGGAACTGAATTACAAAACAGAACAGGGTCTCAAATTTAGAAACCCAACTTATGCTTGCTTAAGGGGAAAGGTGAGTTGGGGTGCTGCATAAAACCAGAGATTGAAATGAGCACAGGTAAAGTTCCTTAAGCCAAATATGGAATAGACAAGAGCTACTCCTTGCTCAACGAAATGGACTCAACACCCCATATTAAATGCCTAAGAGTGTACCTGACTAGGAAGTATCTTAAAACCTATGGATTGCTATGTCTCTGAAAGAGAATCAAGTGTGTGTACAGGGGCATAAACGCAGCAGTGATAGGACTGGAGAGGTTCGGTGAGCAAATGAAGACCCTTTGAAGTCATATTGCATGGTACCCATTCCACGGGTCTCAACTCTCCAGGTTTAAGGTATTCTTCCTTCAGCTAAAACATGCATGTGGAACCCAGAGTATGATCAACCGTGTGATCGGGAGACGTGTTCCAATATGTCTCAGTTTTCGTCCCCTGGTACTCGGGTGCAACATTCCAGACGCTTTACTAACACTCTCCCGACTTGGAGAGTCAGTGCCTTTAACCTCCTGTTTGGCCCAGTTTGCAATTTCTGCGGAAGATGAACAGGAATAGGGAGAACCAATGACAGACCAGCTGGAGGTGTCTGGACGGGCAAATTTAACTCTCATTTCCCACCAGGAAGAGGAATTAACCAAAGGCTCAGCGTGCCGTGCCGGAACCAGATTAGGGCCTGAAGCCATCCTGCGGGGTTGCGGCCAGCTCACGAGAAAGCGAGTTGAAGAAAGGAGCTCAGGGGCACTGTAATTCACAAACCTGCAGAGTTATAAATGACAGCTATCGTCCAAAAATATACTGAAGTAAGGCTGCCAAGAGGACTTGAAAGCGGGGCAGAATTGCAGGAAACCGATTTCAGGAGGTAGACTGGAATTGCATTTAAAGCATAGGAAAAGAGGCAGAACGTCCACAATGATGCACTTGGCCAAAAAGGGCGTATGCGTTTTTTCCTGAATATATTCAGGAAAAAACGCATACGCCCTTTTTGGCCAACCAAGCAAGCTTGCAAAGGAAATCTGCACTACAATGAAGTCTCACTTCCCCCCGGTCAAAAGGGCCATCTGAAAAAAGTGTAAAATCCAGAAAGGCAGGACAGGCCATGGAGAACTGGGAGCCTTGTTATGCTGATGGGCGGGATGTAAATTGCCAACAGCCACTCGGGAGAAGTGCATGGTGTTTCCTGAAACAGCTAAAAAACAAAGCAACAGAGCCTAGGGCACTTCCACTTATGGTCCTATAGCTTAGGGAAATTAAAATCAAAAGACACAGCCACCCCAAAGGTTGGGACGGCTCTGTTTACAAGAACCTGGTTTACGGTACAAGTTCAATATCGCAGAAAGTGAAAAATGGATAAAGAAGTTGTGGTACTTACGTACAATGCAATATCACTCAGCAATGAAATCTATGTCATCAGGCCCATAGCAGCATAATGAGTGGATTCAGGTACGATGATTCTAACTGAAATAAGTCACACAGAAAAAGAAACGTCATAAGATATCACTAATACACGGAATGTAACCTTGGCTACACAGGAACTGAATTACAAAACAGAACAGGGTCTCAAATTTAGAAAACCAACTTATGCTTGCTTAAGGGGAAAGGTGAGTTGGGGTGCTGCATAAAACCAGAGATTGAAATGAGCACAGATAAAGTTCCTTAAGCCAAATATGGAATAGACAAGAGCTACTCCTTGCTCAACGAAATGGACTCAACACCCCATATTAAATGCCTAAGAGTGTACCTGACTAGGAAGTATCTTAAAACCTATGGATTGCTATGTCTCTGAAAGAGAATCAAGTGTGTGTACAGGGGCATAAACGCAGCAGTGATAGGATTGGAGAGGTTCGGTGAGCAAATGAAGACCCTTTGAAGTCATATTGCATGGTACCCATTCCACGGGTCTCAACTCTCCAGGTTTAAGGTATTCTTCCTTCAGCTAAAACATGCATGTGGAACCCAGAGTATGATCAACCGTGTGATCGGGAGACGTGTTCCAATATGTCTCAGTTTTCGTCCCCTGGTACTCGGGTGCAACATTCCAGACGCTTTACTAACACTCTCCCGACTTGGAGAGTCAGTGCCTTTAACCTCCTGTTTGGCCCAGTTTGCAATTTCTGCGGAAGATGAACAGGAATAGGGAGAACCAATGACAGACCAGCTGGAGGTGTCTGGACGGGCAAATTTAACTCTCATTTCCCACCAGGAAGAGGAATTAACCAAAGGCTCAGCGTGCCGTGCCGGAACCAGATTAGGGCCTGAAGCCATCCTGCGGGGTTGCGGCCAGCTCACGAGAAAGCGAGTTGAAGAAAGGAGCTCAGGGGCACTGTAATTCACAAACCTGCAGAGTTATAAATGACAGCTATCGTCCAAAAATATACTGAAGTAAGGCTGCCAAGAGGACTTGAAAGCGGGGCAGAATTGCAGGAAACCGATTTCAGGAGGTAGACTGGAATTGCATTTAAAGCATAGGAAAAGAGGCAGAACGTCCACAATGATGCACTTGGCCAAAAAGGGCGTATGCGTTTTTTCCTGAATATATTCAGGAAAAAACGCATACGCCCTTTTTGGCCAACCAAGCAAGCTTGCAAAGGAAATCTGCACTACAGTGAAGTCTCACTTCACCCCGGTCAACAGGGCCATCTGAAAAAAGTGTAAAATCCAGAAAGGCAGGACAGGCCATGGAGAACTGGGAGCCTTGTTATGCTGATGGGCGGGATGTAAATTGCCAACAGCCACTCGGGAGAAGTGTATGGTGTTTCCTGAAACATCTAAAAAACAAAGCAACAGAGCCTAGGGCACTTCCACTTATGGTCCTATAGCTTAGGGAAATTAAAATCAAAAGACACAGCCACCCCAAAGGTGGGGACGGCTCTGTTTACAAGAACCTGGTTTACGGTACAAGTTGAATATCGCAGAAAGTGAAAAATGGATAAGGAAGTTGTGGTACTTACGTACAATGCAATATCACTCAGCAATGAAATCTATGTCATCAGGCCCGTAGCAGCATAATGAGTGGATTCAGGTACGATGATTCTAACTGAAATAAGTCACACAGAAAAAGAAACGTCATAAGATATCACTAATACACGGAATGTAACCTTGGCTACACAGGAACTGAATTACAAAACAGAACAGTGTCTCAAATTTAGAAAACCAACTTATGCTTGCTTAAGGGGAAAGGTGAGTTGGGGTGCTGCATAAAACCAGAGATTGAAATGAGCACAGATAAAGTTCCTTAAGCCAAATATGGAATAGACAAGAGCTACTCCTTGCTCAACGAAATGGACTCAACACCCCATATTAAATGCCTAAGAGTGTACCTGACTAGGAAGTATCTTAAAACCTATGGATTGCTATGTCTCTGAAAGAGAATCAAGTGTGTGTACAGGGGCATAAACGCAGCAGTGATAGGATTGGAGAGGTTCGGTGAGCAAATGAAGACCCTTTGAAGTCATATTGCATGGTACCCATTCCACGGGTCTCAACTCTCCAGGTTTAAGGTATTCTTCCTTCAGCTAAAACATGCATGTGGAACCCAGAGTATGATCAACCGTGTGATCGGGAGACGTGTTCCAATATGTCTCAGTTTTCGTCCCCTGGTACTCGGGTGCAACATTCCACACGCTTTACTAACACTCTCCCGACTTGGAGAGTCAGTGCCTTTAACCTCCTGTTTGGCCCAGTTTGCAATTTCTGCGGAAGATGAACAGGAATAGGGAGAACCAATGACAGACTAGCTGGAGGTGTCTGGACGGGCAAATTTAACTCTCATTTCCCACCAGGAAGAGGAATTAACCAAAGGCTCAGCGTGCCGTGCCGGAACCAGATTAGGGCCTGAAGCCATCCTGCGGTGTTGCGGCCAGCTCACGAGAAAGCGAGTTGAAGAAAGGAGCTCAGGGGCACTGTAATTCACAAACCTGCAGAGTTATAAATGACAGCTATCGTCCAAAAATATACTGAAGTAAGGCTGCCAAGAGGACTTGAAAGCGGGGCAGAATTGCAGGAAACCGATTTCAGGAGGTAGACTGGAATTGCATTTAAAGCATAGGAAAAGAGGCAGAACGTCCACAATGATGCACTTGGCCAAAAAGGGCGTATGCGTTTTTTCCTGAATATATTCAGGAAAAAATGCATACGCCCTTTTTGGCCAACCAAGCAAGCTTGCAAAGGAAATCTGCACTACAATGAAGTCTCACTTCCCCCCGGTCCAAAGGGCCATCTGAAAAAAGTGTAAAATCCAGAAAGGCAGGACAGGCCATGGAGAACTGGGAGCCTTGTTATGCTGATGGGCGGGATGTAAATTGCCAACAGCCAATCGGGAGAAGTGTATGGTGTTTCCTGAAACAGCTAAAAAACAAAGCAACAGAGCCTAGGGCACTTCCACTTATGGTCCTATAGCTTAGGGAAATTAAAATCAAAAGACACAGCCACCCCAAAGGTTGGGACGGCTCTGTTTACAAGAACCTGGTTTACGGTACAAGTTCAATATCGCAGAAAGTGAAAAATGGATAAAGAAGTTGTGGTACTTACGTACAATGCAGTATCACTCAGCAATGAAATCTATGTCATCAGGCCCGTAGCAGCATAATGAGTGGATTCAGGTATGATGATTCTAACTGAAATAAGTCACACAGGAAAAGAAACATCATAAGATATCACTAATACACGGAATGTAACCTTGGATACACAGGAACTGAATTACAAAACAGAACAGGGTCTCAAATTTAGAAACCCAACTTATGCTTGCTTAAGGGGAAAGGTGAGTTGGGGTGCTGCATAAAACCAGAGATTGAAATGAGCACAGGTAAAGTTCCTTAAGCCAAATATGGAATAGACAAGAGCTACTCCTTGCTCAACGAAATGGACTCAACACCCCATATTAAATGCCTAAGAGTGTACCTGACTAGGAAGTATCTTAAAACCTATGGATTGCTATGTCTCTGAAAGAGAATCAAGTGTGTGTACAGGGGCATAAACGCAGCAGTGATAGGACTGGAGAGGTTCGGTGAGCAAATGAAGACCCTTTGAAGTCATATTGCATGGTACCCATTCCACGGGTCTCAACTCTCCAGGTTTAAGGTATTCTTCCTTCAGCTAAAACATGCATGTGGAACCCAGAGTATGATCAACCGTGTGATCGGGAGACGTGTTCCAATATGTCTCAGTTTTCGTCCCCTGGTACTCGGGTGCAACATTCCAGACGCTTTACTAACACTCTCCCGACTTGGAGAGTCAGTGCCTTTAACCTCCTGTTTGGCCCAGTTTGCAATTTCTGCGGAAGATGAACAGGAATAGGGAGAACCAATGACAGACCAGCTGGAGGTGTCTGGACGGGCAAATTTAACTCTCATTTCCCACCAGGAAGAGGAATTAACCAAAGGCTCAGCGTGCCGTGCCGGAACCAGATTAGGGCCTGAAGCCATCCTGCGGGGTTGCGGCCAGCTCACGAGAAAGCGAGTTGAAGAAAGGAGCTCAGGGGCACTGTAATTCACAAACCTGCAGAGTTATAAATGACAGCTATCGTCCAAAAATATACTGAAGTAAGGCTGCCAAGAGGACTTGAAAGCGGGGCAGAATTGCAGGAAACCGATTTCAGGAGGTAGACTGGAATTGCATTTAAAGCATAGGAAAAGAGGCAGAACGTCCACAATGATGCACTTGGCCAAAAAGGGCGTATGCGTTTTTTCCTGAATATATTCAGGAAAAAACGCATACGCCCTTTTTGGCCAACCAAGCAAGCTTGCAAAGGAAATCTGCACTACAATGAAGTCTCACTTCCCCCCGGTCAAAAGGGCCATCTGAAAAAAGTGTAAAATCCAGAAAGGCAGGACAGGCCATGGAGAACTGGGAGCCTTGTTATGCTGATGGGCGGGATGTAAATTGCCAACAGCCACTCGGGAGAAGTGTATGGTGTTTCCTGAAACATCTAAAAAACAAAGCAACAGAGCCTAGGGCACTTCCACTTATGGTCCTATAGCTTAGGGAAATTAAAATCAAAAGACACAGCCACCCCAAAGGTTGGGACGGCTCTGTTTACAAGAACCTGGTTTACGGTACAAGTTCAATATCGCAGAAAGTGAAAAATGGATAAAGAAGTTGTGGTACTTACGTACAATGCAGTATCACTCAGCAATGAAATCTATGTCATCAGGCCCGTAGCAGCATAATGAGTGGATTCAGGTATGATGATTCTAACTGAAATAAGTCACACAGGAAAAGAAACATCATAAGATATCACTAATACACGGAATGTAACCTTGGCTACACAGGAACTGAATTACAAAACAGAACAGGGTCTCAAATTTAGAAAACCAACTTATGCTTGCTTAAGGGGAAAGGTGAGTTGGGGTGCTGCATAAAACCAGAGATTGAAATGAGCACAGATAAAGTTCCTTAAGCCAAATATGGAATAGACAAGAGCTACTCCTTGCTCAACGAAATGGACTCAACACCCCATATTAAATGCCTAAGAGTGTACCTGACTAGGAAGTATCTTAAAACCTATGGATTGCTATGTCTCTGAAAGAGAATCAAGTGTGTGTACAGGGGCATAAACGCAGCAGTGATAGGATTGGAGAGGTTCGGTGAGCAAATGAAGACCCTTTGAAGTCATATTGCATGGTACCCATTCCACGGGTCTCAACTCTCCAGGTTTAAGGTATTCTTCCTTCAGCTAAAACATGCATGTGGAACCCAGAGTATGATCAACCGTGTGATCGGGAGACGTGTTCCAATATGTCTCAGTTTTCGTCCCCTGGTACTCGGGTGCAACATTCCACACGCTTTACTAACACTCTCCCGACTTGGAGAGTCAGTGCCTTTAACCTCCTGTTTGGCCCAGTTTGCAATTTCTGCGGAAGATGAACAGGAATAGGGAGAACCAATGACAGACTAGCTGGAGGTGTCTGGACGGGCAAATTTAACTCTCATTTCCCACCAGGAAGAGGAATTAACCAAAGGCTCAGCGTGCCGTGCCGGAACCAGATTAGGGCCTGAAGCCATCCTGCGGTGTTGCGGCCAGCTCACGAGAAAGCGAGTTGAAGAAAGGAGCTCAGGGGCACTGTAATTCACAAACCTGCAGAGTTATAAATGAGAGCTATCGTCCAAAAATATACTGAAGTAAGGCTGCCAAGAGGACTTGAAAGCGGGGCAGAATTGCAGGAAACCGATTTCAGGAGGTAGACTGGAATTGCATTGAAAGCATAGGAAAAGAGGCAGAACGTCCACAATGATGCACTTGGCCAAAAAGGGCGTATGCGTTTTTTCCTGAATATATTCAGGAAAAAACGCATACGCCCTTTTTGGCCAACCAAGCAAGCTTGCAAAGGAAATCTGCACTACAATGAAGTCTCACTTCCCCCCGGTCAAAAGGGCCATCTGAAAAAAGTGTAAAATCCAGAAAGGCAGGACAGGCCATGGAGAACTGGGAGCCTTGTTATGCTGATGGGCGGGATGTAAATTGCCAACAGCCACTCTGGAGAAGTGTATGGTGTTTCCTGAAACATCTAAAAAACAAAGCAACAGAGCCTAGGGCACTTCCACTTATGGTCCTATAGCTTAGGGAAATTAAAATCAAAAGACACAGCCACCCCAAAGGTTGGGACGGCTCTGTTTACAAGAACCTGGTTTACGGTACAAGTTCAATATCGCAGAAAGTGAAAAATGGATAAAGAAGTTGTGGTACTTACGTACAATGCAGTATCACTCAGCAATGAAATCTATGTCATCAGGCCCGTAGCAGCATAATGAGTGGATTCAGGTATGATGATTCTAACTGAAATAAGTCACACAGGAAAAGAAACATCATAAGATATCACTAATACACGGAATGTAACCTTGGCTACACAGGAACTGAATTCCAAAACAGAACAGGGTCTCAAATTTAGAAACCCAACTTATGCTTGCTTAAGGGGAAAGGTGAGTTGGGGTGCTGCATAAAACCAGAGATTGAAATGAGCACAGATAAAGTTCCTTAAGCCAAATATGGAATAGACAAGAGCTACTCCTTGCTCAACGAAATGGACTCAACACCCCATATTAAATGCCTAAGAGTGTACCTGACTAGGAAGTATCTTAAAACCTATGGATTGCTATGTCTCTGAAAGAGAATCAAGTGTGTGTACAGGGGCATAAACGCAGCAGTGATAGGATTGGAGAGGTTCGGTGAGCAAATGAAGACCCTTTGAAGTCATATTGCATGGTACCCATTCCACGGGTCTCAACTCTCCAGGTTTAAGGTATTCTTCCTTCAGCTAAAACATGCATGTGGAACCCAGAGTATGATCAACCGTGTGATCGGGAGACGTGTTCCAATATGTCTCAGTTTTCGTCCCCTGGTACTCGGGTGCAACATTCCACACGCTTTACTAACACTCTCCCGACTTGGAGAGTCAGTGCCTTTAACCTCCTGTTTGGCCCAGTTTGCAATTTCTGCGGAAGATGAACAGGAATAGGGAGAACCAATGACAGACTAGCTGGAGGTGTCTGGACGGGCAAATTTAACTCTCATTTCCCACCAGGAAGAGGAATTAACCAAAGGCTCAGCGTGCCGTGCCGGAACCAGATTAGGGCCTGAAGCCATCCTGCGGGGTTGCGGCCAGCTCACGAGAAAGCGAGTTGAAGAAAGGAGCTCAGGGGCACTGTAATTCACAAACCTGCAGTTATAAATGACAGCTATCGTCCAAAAATATACTGAAGTAAGGCTGCCAAGAGGACTTGAAAGCGGGGCAGAATTGCAGGAAACCGATTTCAGGAGGTAGACTGGAATTGCATTTAAAGCATAGGAAAAGAGGCAGAACGTCCACAATGATGCACTTGGCCAAAAAGGGCGTATGCGTTTTTTCCTGAATATATTCAGGAAAAAACGCATACGCCCTTTTTGGCCAACCAAGCAAGCTTGCAAAGGAAATCTGCACTACAATGAAGTCTCACTTCCCCCCGGTCCAAAGGGCCATCTGAAAAAAGTGTAAAATCCAGAAAGGCAGGACAGGCCATGGAGAACTGGGAGCCTTGGTATGCTGATGGGCGGGATGTCAATTGCCAACAGCCACTCGGGAGAAGTGTATGGTGTTTCCTGAAACAGCTAAAAAACAAAGCAACAGAGCCTAGGGCACTTCCACTTATGGTCCTATAGCTTAGGGAAATTAAAATCAAAAGACACAGCCACCCCAAAGGTTGGGACGGCTCTGTTTACAAGAACCTGGTTTACGGTACAAGTTCAATATCGCAGAAAGTGAAAAATGGATAAGGAAGTTGTGGTACTTACGTACAATGCAATATCACTCAGCAATGAAATCTACGTCATCAGGCCCGTAGCAGCATAATGAGTGGATTCAGGTACGATGATTCTAACTGAAATAAGTCACACAGGAAAAGAAACATCATAAGATATCACTAATACACGGAATGTAAACTTGGCTACACAGGAACTGAATTACAAAACAGAACAGGGTCTCAAATTTAGAAACCCAACTTATGCTTGCTTAAGGGGAAAGGTGAGTTGGGGTGCTGCATAAAACCAGAGATTGAAATGAGCACAGATAAAGTTCCTTAAGCCAAATATGGAATAGACAAGAGCTACTCCTTGCTCAACGAAATGGACTCAACACCCCATATTAAATGCCTAAGAGTGTACCTGACTAGGAAGTATCTTAAAACCTATGGATTGCTATGTCTCTGAAAGAGAATCAAGTGTGTGTACAGGGGCATAAACGCAGCAGTGATAGGATTGGAGAGGTTCGGTGAGCAAATGAAGACCCTTTGAAGTCATATTGCATGGTACCCATTCCACGGGTCTCAACTCTCCAGGTTTAAGGTATTCTTCCTTCAGCTAAAACATGCATGTGGAACCCAGAGTATGATCAACCGTGTGATCGGGAGACGTGTTCCAATATGTCTCAGTTTTCGTCCCCTGGTACTCGGGTGCAACATTCCAGACGCTTTACTAACACTCTCCCGACTTGGAGAGTCAGTGCCTTTAACCTCCTGTTTGGCCCAGTTTGCAATTTCTGCGGAAGATGAACAGGAATAGGGAGAACCAATGACAGACTAGCTGGAGGTGTCTGGACGGGCAAATTTAACTCTCATTTCCCACCAGGAAGAGGAATTAACCAAAGGCTCAGCGTGCCGTGCCGGAACCAGATTAGGGCCTGAAGCCATCCTGCGGGGTTGCGGCCAGCTCACGAGAAAGCGAGTTGAAGAAAGGAGCTCAGGGGCACTGTAATTCACAAACCTGCAGAGTTATAAATGACAGCTATCGTCCAAAAATATACTGAAGTAAGGCTGCCAAGAGGACTTGAAAGCGGGGCAGAATTGCAGGAAACCGATTTCAGGAGGTAGACTGGAATTGCATTTAAAGCATAGGAAAAGAGGCAGAACGTCCACAATGATGCACTTGGCCAAAAAGGGCGTATGCGTTTTTTCCTGAATATATTCAGGAAAAAACGCATACGCCCTTTTTGGCCAACCAAGCAAGGTTGCAAAGGAAATCTGCACTACAATGAAGTCTCACTTCCCCCCGGTCAAAAGGGCCATCTGAAAAAAGTGTAAAATCCAGAAAGGCAGGACAGGCCATGGAGAACTGGGAGCCTTGTTATGCTGATGGGCGGGATGTCAATTGCCAACAGCCACTCGGGAGAAGTGTATGGTGTTTCCTGAAACAGCTAAAAAACAAAGCAACAGAGCCTAGGGCACTTCCACTTATGGTCCTATAGCTTAGGGAAATTAAAATCAAAAGACACAGCCACCCCAAAGGTTGGGACGGCTCTGTTTACAAGAACCTGGTTTACGGTACAAGTTCAATATCGCAGGAAGTGAAAAATGGATAAAGAAGTTGTGGTACTTACGTACAATGCAGTATCACTCAGCAATGAAATCTATGTCATCAGGCCCGTAGCAGCATAATGAGTGGATTCAGGTATGATGATTCTAACTGAAATAAGTCACACAGGAAAAGAAACATCATAAGATATCACTAATACACGGAATGTAACCTTGGATACACAGGAACTGAATTACAAAACAGAACAGGGTCTCAAATTTAGAAACCCAACTTATGCTTGCTTAAGGGGAAAGGTGAGTTGGGGTGCTGCATAAAACCAGAGATTGAAATGAGCACAGGTAAAGTTCCTTAAGCCAAATATGGAATAGACAAGAGCTACTCCTTGCTCAACGAAATGGACTCAACACCCCATATTAAATGCCTAAGAGTGTACCTGACTAGGAAGTATCTTAAAACCTATGGATTGCTATGTCTCTGAAAGAGAATCAAGTGTGTGTACAGGGGCATAAACGCAGCAGTGATAGGATTGGAGAGGTTCGGTGAGCAAATGAAGACCCTTTGAAGTCATATTGCATGGTACCCATTCCACGGGTCTCAACTCTCCAGGTTTAAGGTATTCTTCCTTCAGCTAAAACATGCATGTGGAACCCAGAGTATGATCAACCGTGTGATCGGGAGACGTGTTCCAATATGTCTCAGTTTTCGTCCCCTGGTACTCGGGTGCAACATTCCAGACGCTTTACTAACACTCTCCCGACTTGGAGAGTCAGTGCCTTTAACCTCCTGTTTGGCCCAGTTTGCAATTTCTGCGGAAGATGAACAGGAATAGGGAGAACCAATGACAGACTAGCTGGAGGTGTCTGGACGGGCAAATTTAACTCTCATTTCCCACCAGGAAGAGGAATTAACCAAAGGCTCAGCGTGCCGTGCCAGAACCAGATTAGGGCCTGAAGCCATCCTGCGGGGTTGCGGCCAGCTCACGAGAAAGCGAGTTGAAGAAAGGAGCTCAGGGGCACTGTAATTCACAAACCTGCAGAGTTATAAATGACAGCTATCGTCCAAAAATATACTGAAGTAAGGCTGCCAAGAGGACTTGAAAGCGGGGCAGAATTGCAGGAAACCGATTTCAGGAGGTAGACTGGAATTGCATTGAAAGCATAGGAAAAGAGGCAGAACGTCCACAATGATGCACTTGGCCAAAAAGGGCGTATGCGTTTTTTCCTGAATATATTCAGGAAAAAACGCATACGCCCTTTTTGGCCAACCAAGCAAGCTTGCAAAGGAAATCTGCACTACAATGAAGTTTCACTTCCCCCCGGTCCAAAGGGCCATCTGAAAAAAGTGTAAAATCCAGAAAGGCAGGACAGGCCATGGAGAACTGGGAGCCTTGTTATGCTGATGGACGGGATGTAAATTGCCAACAGCCAATCGGGAGAAGTGTATGGTGTTTCCTGAAACAGCTAAAAAACAAAGCAACAGAGCCTAGGGCACTTCCACTTATGGTCCTATAGCTTAGGGAAATTAAAATCAAAAGACACAGCCACCCCAAAGGTTGGGACGGCTCTGTTTACAAGAACCTGGTTTACGGTACAAGTTCAATATCGCAGAAAGTGAAAAATGGATAAAGAAGTTGTGGTACTTACGTACAATGCAGTATCACTCAGCAATGAAATCTATGTCATCAGGACCGTAGCAGCATAATGAGTGGATTCAGGTATGATGATTCTAACTGAAATAAGTCACACAGGAAAAGAAACATCATAAGATATCACTAATACACGGAATGTAACCTTGGCTACACAGGAACTGAATTACAAAACAGAACAGGGTCTCAAATTTAGAAACCCAACTTATGCTTGCTTAAGGGGAAAGGTGAGTTGGGGTGCTGCATAAAACCAGAGATTGAAATGAGCACAGGTAAAGTTCCTTAAGCCAAATATGGAATAGACAAGAGCTACTCCTTGCTCAACGAAATGGACTCAACACCCCATATTAAATGCCTAAGAGTGTACCTGACTAGGAAGTATCTTAAAACCTATGGATTGCTATGTCTCTGAAAGAGAATCAAGTGTGTGTACAGGGGCATAAACGCAGCAGTGATAGGATTGGAGAGGTTCGGTGAGCAAATGAAGACCCTTTGAAGTCATATTGCATGGTACCCATTCCACGGGTCTCAACGCTCCAGGTTTAAGGTATTCTTCCTTCAGCTAAAACATGCATGTGGAACCCAGAGTATGATCAACCGTGTGATCGGGAGACGTGTTCCAATATGTCTCAGTTTTCGTCCCCTGGTACTCGGGTGCAACATTCCAGACGCTTTACTAACACTCTCCCGACTTGCAGAGTCAGTGCCTTTAACCTCCTGTTTGGCCCAGTTTGCAATTTCTGCGGAAGATGAACAGGAATAGGGAGAACCAATGACAGACTAGCTGGAGGTGTCTGGACGGGCAAATTTAACTCTCATTTCCCACCAGGAAGAGGAATTAACCAAAGGCTCAGCGTGCCGTGCCGGAACCAGATTAGGGCCTGAAGCCATCCTGCGGGGTTGCGGCCAGCTCACGAGAAAGCGAGTTGAAGAAAGGAGCTCAGGGGCACTGTAATTCACAAACCTGCAGAGTTATAAATGACAGCTATCGTCCAAAAATATACTGAAGTAAGGCTGCCAAGAGGACTTGAAAGCGGGGCAGAATTGCAGGAAACCGATTTCAGGAGGTAGACTGGAATTGCATTTAAAGCATAGGAAAAGAGGCAGAACGTCCACAATGATGCACTTGGCCAAAAAGGGCGTATGCGTTTTTTCCTGAATATATTCAGGAAAAAACGCATACGCCCTTTTTGGCCAACTAAGCAAGCTTGCAAAGGAAATGGACACTACAATGAAGTCTCACTTCCCCCCGGTCAAAAGGGCCATCTGAAAAAAGTGTAAAATCCAGAAAGGCAGGACAGGCCATGGAGAACTGGGAGCCTTGTTATGCTGATGGGCGGGATGTCAATTGCCAACAGCCACTCGGGAGAAGTGTATGGTGTTTCCTGAAACATCTAAAAAACAAAGCAACAGAGCCTAGGGCACTTCCACTTATGGTCCTATAGCTTAGGGAAATTAAAATCAAAAGACACAGCCACCCCAAAGGTTGGGACGGCTCTGTTTACAAGAACCTGGTTTACGGTACAAGTTCAATATCGCAGAAAGTGAAAAATGGATAAAGAAGTTGTGGTACTTACGTACAATGCAATATCACTCAGCAATGAAATCTATGTCATCAGGCCCGTAGCAGCATAATGAGTGGATTCAGGTACGATGATTCTAACTGAAATAAGTCACACAGAAAAAGAAACATCATAAGATATCACTAATACACGGAATGTAACCTTGGCTACACAGGAAATGAATTACAAAACAGAACAGGGTCTCAAATTTAGAAACCCAACTTATGCTTGCTTAAGGGGAAAGGTGAGTTGGGGTGCTGCATAAAACCAGAGATTGAAATGAGCACAGATAAAGTTCCTTAAGCCAAATATGGAATAGACAAGAGCTACTCCTTGCTCAACGAAATGGACTCAACACCCCATATTAAATGCCTAAGAGTGTACCTGACTAGGAAGTATCTTAAAACCTATGGATTGCTATGTCTCGGAAAGAGAATCAAGTGTGTGTACAGGGGCATAAACGCAGCAGTGATAGGATTGGAGAGGTTCGGTGAGCAAATGAAGACCCTTTGAAGTCATATTGCATGGTACCCATTCCACGGGTCTCAACTCTCCAGGTTTAAGGTATTCTTCCTTCAGCTAAAACATGCATGTGGAACCCAGAGTATGATCAACCGTGTGATCGGGAGACGTGTTCCAATATGTCTCAGTTTTCGTCCCCTGGTACTCGGGTGCAACATTCCAGACGCTTTACTAACACTCTCCCGACTTGGAGAGT
The DNA here is from genome assembly GCF_949774975.1 of Lagenorhynchus albirostris. Classification (NCBI taxonomy): domain Eukaryota; kingdom Metazoa; phylum Chordata; class Mammalia; order Artiodactyla; family Delphinidae; genus Lagenorhynchus; species Lagenorhynchus albirostris. The sequence goes on along the minus strand of NW_026783280.1, from coordinate 564,920 downwards.
CAGTGCCTTTAACCTCCTGTTTGGCCCAGTTTGCAATTTCTGCGGAAGATGAACAGGAATAGGCAGAACCAATGACAGACTAGCTGGAGGTGTCTGGACGGGCAAATTTAACTCTCATTTCCCACCAGGAAGAGGAATTAACCAAAGGCTAAGCGTGCCATGCCGGAACCAGATTAGGGCCTGAAGCAATCTTGCGGTGTTGCGGCCAGCTCACGAGAAAGCGAGTTGAAGAAAGGAGCTCAGGGGCACTGTAATTCACAAACCTTCAGAGTTATAAATGACAGCTATCCTCCAAAAATATACTGAAGTAAGGCTGCCAAGAGGACTTGAAAGCGGGGCAGAATTGCAGGAAACCGATTTCAGGAGGTAGACTGGAATTGCATTTAAAGCATAGGAAAAGAGGCAGAACGTCCACAATGATGCACTTGGCCAAAAAGGGCGTATGCGTTTTTTCCTGAATATATTCAGGAAAAAACGCATATGCCCTTTTTGGCCAACCAAGCAAGCTTGCAAAGGAAATCTGCACTACAGTGAAGTCTCACTTCCCCCCGGTCAAAAGGGCCATCTGAAAAAAGTGTAAAATACAGAAAGGCAGGACAGGCCATGGAGAACTGGGAGCCTTGTTATGCTGATGGGCGGGATGTAAATTGCCAACAGCCACTCAGAAGAAGTGTATGGTGTTTCCTGAAACATCTAAAAAACAAAGCAACAGAGCCTAGGGCACTTCCACTTATGGTCCTATAGCTTAGGGAAATTAAAATCAAAAGACACAGCCACCCCAAAGGTTGGGACGGCTCTGTTTACAAGAACCTGGTTTACGGTACAAGTTCAATATCGCAGAAAGTGAAAAATGGATAAAGAAGTTGTGGTACTTACGTACAATGCAGTATCACTCAGCAGTGAAATCTATGTCATCAGGCCTGTAGCAGCATAATGAGTGGATTCAGGTATGATGATTCTAACTGAAATAAGTCACACAGGAAAAGAAAGATCATAAGATATCACTAATACACGGAATATAGCCTTGGCTACACAGGAACTGAATTACAAAACAGAACTGGGTCTCAAATTTGGAAAACCAACTTATGCTTCCTTAAGGGGAAACGTGAGTTGGGGAGCTGCATAAAACCACAGATTGAAATGAGCACAGATAAAGTTCCTTAAGCCAAATATGGAATAGACAAGAGCTACTCCTTGCTCAACGAAATGGACTCAACACCCCATATTAAATGCCTAAGAGTGTACCTGACTAGGAAGTATCTTAAAACCTATGGATTGCTATGTCTCCGAAAGAGAATCAAGCGTGTGTACAGGGGCATAAACGCAGCAGTGATAGGATTGGAGAGGTTCGGTGAGCAAATGAAGACCCTTTGAAGTCATATTGCATGGAACCCATTCCACGGGTCTCAACTCTCCAGGTTTAAGGTATTCTTCCTTCAGCTAAAACATGCATGTGGAACCCAGAGTATGATCAACCGTGTGATCGGGAGACGTGTTCCAATATGTGTCAGTTTTCGTCCCCTGGTACTCAGGTGCAACATTCCAGACGCTTTACTAACACTCTCCCGACTTGGAGAGTCAGTGCCTTTAACCTCCTGTTTGGCCCAGTTTGCAATTTCTGCGGAAGATGAACAGGAATAGGGAGAACCAATGACAGACTAGCTGGAGGTGTCTGGACGGGCAAATTTAACTCTCATTTCCCACCAGGAAGAGGAATTAACCAAAGGCTCAGCGTGCCGTGCCTGAACCAGATTAGGGCCTGAAGCCATCCTGCAGTGTTGTGGCCAGCTCACAAGAAAGCGACATGAAGAAAGGAGCTCAGGGGCACTGTAATTCACAAACCTGCAGAGTTATAAATGACAGCTATCGTCCAAAAATATACTGAAGTAAGGCTGCCAAGAGGACTTGAAAGCGGGGCAGAATTGCAGGAAACCGATTTCAGGAGGTAGACTGGAATTGCATTTAAAGCATAGGAAAAGAGGCAGAACGTCCACAATGATGCACTTGGCCAAAAAGGGCGTATGCGTTTTTTCCTGAATATATTCAGGAAAAAACGCATATGCCCTTTTTGGCCAACCAAGCAAGCTTGCAAAGGAAATCTGCACTACAGTGAAGTCTCACTTCCCCCCGGTCAAAAGGGCCATCTGAAAAAAGTGTAAAATCCAGAAAGGCAGGACAGGCCATGGAGAACTGGGAGCCTTGTTATGCTGATGGGCGGGATGTAAATTGCCAACAGCCACTCGGGAGAAGTGTATGGTGTTTCCTGAAACATCTAAAAAACAAAGCAACAGAGCCTAGGGCACTTCCACTTATGGTCCTATAGCTTAGGGAAATTAAAATCAAAAGACACAGCCACCCCAAAAGTTGGCATGGCTCTGTTTACAAGAACCTCGTTTACGGTACAAGTTCAATATCGCAGAAAGTGAAAAATGGATAAAGAAGTTGTGGTACGTACGTACAATGCAGTATCACTCAGCAATGAAATCTATGTCATCAGGCCCGTAGCAGCATAATGAGTGGATTCAGGTATGATGATTCTAACTGAAATAAGTCACACAGGAAAAGAAACATCATAAGATATCACTAATACACGGAATGTAGCCTTGGCTACACAGGAACTGAATTACAAAACAGAACAGGGTCTCAAATTTGGAAAACCAACTTATGCTTCCTTAATGGGAAAGGTGAGTTGGGGTGCTGCATAAAACCACAGATTGAAATGAGCACAGATAAAGTTCCTTAAGCCAAATATGGAATAGACAAGAGCTACTCCTTGCTCAACGAAATGGACTCAACACCCCATATTAAATGCCTAAGAGTGTACCTGACTAGGAAGTATCTTAAAACCTATGGATTGCTATGTCTCTGAAAGAGAATCAAGTGTGTGTACAGGGGCATAAACGCAGCAGTGATAGGATTGGAGAGGTTCGGTGAGCAAATGAAGACCCTTTGAAGTCATATTGCATGGTACCCATTCCACGGGTCTCAACTCTCCAGGTTTAAGGTATTCTTCCTTCAGCTAAAACATGCATTTGGAAGCCAGAGTATGATCAACCGTGTGATCGGGAGACGTGTTCAAATATGTCTCAGTTTTCGTCCCCTGTTACTCGGGTGCAACATTCCAGACGCTTTACTAACACTCTCCCGACTTGGAGAGTCAGTGCCTTTAACCTCCTGTTTGGCCCAGTTTGCAATTTCTGCGGAAGATGAACAGGAATAGGCAGAACCAATGACAGACTAGCTGGAGGTGTCTGGACGGGCAAATTTAACTCTCATTTCCCACCAGGAAGAGGAATTAACCAAAGGCTAAGCGTGCCATGCCGGAACCAGATTAGGGCCTGAAGCAATCTTGCGGTGTTGCGGCCAGCTCACGAGAAAGCGAGTTGAAGAAAGGAGCTCGGGGCACTGTAATTCACAAACCTGCAGAGTTATAAATGACAGCTATCGTCCAAAAATATACTGAAGTAAGGCTGCCAAGAGGACTTGAAAGCGGGGCAGAATTGCAGGAAACCGATTTCAGGAGGTAGACTGGAATTGCATTTAAAGCATAGGAAAAGAGGCAGAACGTCCACAATGATGCACTTGGCCAAAAAGGGCGTATGCGTTTTTTCCTGAATATATTCAGGAAAAAACGCATACGCCCTTTTTGGCCAACTAAGCAAGCTTGCAAAGGAAATGGACACTACAATGAAGTCTCACTTCCCCCCGGTCAAAAGGGCCATCTGAAAAAAGTGTAAAATCCAGAAAGGCAGGACAGGCCATGGAGAACTGGGAGCCTTGTTATGCTGATGGGCGGGATGTCAATTGCCAACAGCCCCTCGGGAGAAGTGTATGGTGTTTCCTGAAACATCTAAAAAACAAAGCAACAGAGCCTAGGGCACTTCCACTTATGGTCCTATAGCTTAGGGAAATTAAAATCAAAAGACACAGCCACCCCAAAGGTTGGGACGGCTCTGTTTACAAGAACCTGGTTTACGGTACAAGTTCAATATCGCAGAAAGTGAAAAATGGATAAAGAAGTTGTGGTACTTACGTACAATGCAATATCACTCAGCAATGAAATCTATGTCATCAGGCCCGTAGCAGCATAATGAGTGGATTCAGGTACGATGATTCTAACTGAAATAAGTCACACAGAAAGAGAAACATCATAAGATATCACTAATACACGGAATGTAACCTTGGCTACACAGGAAATGAATTACAAAACAGAACAGGGTCTCAAATTTAGAAACCCAACTTATGCTTGCTTAAGGGGAAAGGTGAGTTGGGGTGCTGCATAAAACCAGAGATTGAAATGAGCACAGATAAAGTTCCTTAAGCCAAATATGGAATAGACAAGAGCTACTCCTTGCTCAACGAAATGGACTCAACACCCCATATTAAATGCCTAAGAGTGTACCTGACTAGGAAGTATCTTAAAACCTATGGATTGCTATGTCTCGGAAAGAGAATCAAGTGTGTGTACAGGGGCATAAACGCAGCAGTGATAGGATTGGAGAGGTTCGGTGAGCAAATGAAGACCCTTTGAAGTCATATTGCATGGTACCCATTCCACGGGTCTCAACTCTCCAGGTTTAAGGTATTCTTCCTTCAGCTAAAACATGCATGTGGAACCCAGAGTATGATCAACCGTGTGATCGGGAGACGTGTTCCAATATGTCTCAGTTTTCGTCCCCTGGTACTCGGGTGCAACATTCCAGACGCTTTACTAACACTCTCCCGACTTGGAGAGTCAGTGCCTTTAACCTCCTGTTTGGCCCAGTTTGCAATTTCTGCGGAAGATGAACAGGAATAGGCAGAACCAATGACAGACTAGCTGGAGGTGTCTGGACGGGCAAATTTAACTCTCATTTCCCACCAGGAAGAGGAATTAACCAAAGGCTAAGCGTGCCATGCCGGAACCAGATTAGGGCCTGAAGCAATCTTGCGGTGTTGCGGCCAGCTCACGAGAAAGCGAGTTGAAGAAAGGAGCTCAGGGGCACTGTAATTCACAAACCTTCAGAGTTATAAATGACAGCTATCGTCCAAAAATATACTGAAGTAAGGCTGCCAAGAGGACTTGAAAGCGGGGCAGAATTGCAGGAAACCGATTTCAGGAGGTAGACTGGAATTGCATTTAAAGCATAGGAAAAGAGGCAGAACGTCCACAATGATGCACTTGGCCAAAAAGGGCGTATGCGTTTTTTCCTGAATATATTCAGGAAAAAACGCATACGCCCTTTTTGGCCAACCAAGCAAGCTTGCAAAGGAAATCTGCACTACAGTGAAGTCTCACTTCCCCCCGGTCAAAAGGGCCATCTGAAAAAAGTGTAAAATCCAGAAAGGCAGGACAGGCCATGGAGAACTGGGAGCCTTGTTATGCTGATGGGCGGGATGTCAATTGCCAACAGCCACTCGGGAGAAGTGTATGGTGTTTCCTGAAACATCTAAAAAACAAAGCAACAGAGCCTAGGGCACTTCCTCTTATGGTCCTATAGCTTAGGGAAATTAAAATCAAAAGACACAGCCACCCCAAAAGTTGGAACGGCTCTGTTTACAAGAACCTGGTTTACGGTACAAGTTCAATATCGCAGAAAGTGAAAAATGGATAAAGAAGTTTGGTACTTACGTACAATGCAGTATCACTCAGCAATGAAATCTATGTCATCAGGCCCGTAGCAGCATAATGAGTGGATTCAGGTACGATGATTCTAACTGAAATAAGTCACACAGAAAAAGAAACATCATAAGATATCACTAATACACGGAATGTAACCTTGGCTACACAGGAACTGAATTACAAAACAGAACAGGGTCTCAAATTTAGAAACCCAACTTATGCTTGCTTAAGGGGAAAGGTGAGTTGGGGTGCTGCATAAAACCAGAGATTGAAATGAGCACAGATAAAGTTCCTTAAGCCAAATATGGAATAGACAAGAGCTACTCCTTGCTCAACGAAATGGACTCAACACCCCATATTAAATGCCTAAGAGTGTACCTGACTAGGAAGTATCTTAAAACCTATGGATTGCTATGTCTCTGAAAGAGAATCAAGTGTGTGTACAGGGGCATAAACGCAGCAGTGATAGGATTGGAGAGGTTCGGTGAGCAAATGAAGACCCTTTGAAGTCATATTGCATGGTACCCATTCCACGGGTCTCAACTCTCCAGGTTTAAGGGATTCTTCCTTCAGCTAAAACATGCATGTGGAACCCAGAGTATGATCAACCGTGTGATCGGGAGACGTGTTCCAATATGTCTCAGTTTTCGTCCCCTGGTACTCGGGTGCAACATTCCAGACGCTTTACTAACACTCTCCCGACTTGGAGAGTCAGTGCCTTTAACCTCCTGTTTGGCCCAGTTTGCAATTTCTGCGGAAGATGAACAGGAATAGGGAGAACCAATGACAGACTAGCTGGAGGTGTCTGGACGGGCAAATTTAACTCTCATTTCCCACCAGGAAGAGGAATTAACCAAAGGCTCAGCGTGCCGTGCCGGAACCAGATTAGGGCCTGAAGCCATCCTGCGGTGTTGCGGCCAGCTCACAAGAAAGCGAGTTGAAGAAAGGAGCTCAGGGGCACTGTAATTCACAAACCTGCAGAGTTATAAATGACAGCTATCGTCCAAAAATATACTGAAGTAAGGCTGCCAAGAGGACTTGAAAGCGGGGCAGAATTGCAGGAAACCGATTTCAGGAGGTAGACTGGAATTGCATTGAAAGCATAGGAAAAGAGGCAGAACGTCCACAATGATGCACTTGGCCAAAAAGGGCGTATGCGTTTTTTCCTGAATATATTCAGGAAAAAACGCATACGCCCTTTTTGGCCAACCAAGCAAGCTTGCAAAGGAAATCTGCACTACAATGAAGTCTCACTTCCCCCCGGTCAAAAGGGCCATCTGAAAAAAGTGTAAAATCCAGAAAGGCAGGACAGGCCATGGAGAACTGGGAGCCTTGTTATGCTGATGGGCGGGATGTCAATTGCCAACAGCCACTCGGGAGAAGTGTATGGTGTTTCCTGAAACATCTAAAAAACAAAGCAACAGAGCCTAGGGCACTTCCACTTATGGTCCTATAGCTTAGGGAAATTAAAATCAAAAAGACACAGCCACCCCAAAGGTTGGGACGGCTCTGTTTACAAGAACCTGGTTTACGGTACAAGTTCAATATCGCAGAAAGTGAAAAATGGATAAAGAAGTTGTGGTACTTACGTACAATGCAGTATCACTCAGCAATGAAATCTATGTCATCAGGCCCGTAGCAGCATAATGAGTGGATTCAGGTACGATGATTCTAACTGAAATAAGTCACACAGAAAAAGAAACATCATAAGATATCACTAATACACGGAATGTAAACTTGGCTACACAGGAACTGAATTACAAAACAGAACAGGGCCTCAAATTTAGAAACCCAACTTATGCTTGCTTAAGGGGAAAGGTGAGTTGGGGTGCTGCATAAAACCAGAGATTGAAATGAGCACAGATAAAGTTCCTTAAGCCAAATATGGAATAGACAAGAGCTACTCCTTGCTCAACGAAATGGACTCAACACCCCATATTAAACGCCTAAGAATGTACCTGACTAGGAAGTATCTTAAAACCTATGGATTGCTATGTCTCCGAAAGAGAATCAAGCGTGTGTACAGGGGCATAAACGCAGCAGTGATAGGATTGGAGAGGTTCGGTGAGCAAATGAAGACCCTTTGAAGTCATATTGCATGGTACCCATTCCACGGGTCTCAACTCTCCAGGTTTAAGGTATTCTTCCTTCAGCTAAAACATGCATGTGGAACCCAGAGTATGATCAACCGTGTGATCGGGAGACGTGTTCCAATATGTCTCAGTTTTCGTCCCCTGGTACTCGGGTGCAACATTCCAGACGCTTTACTAACACTCTCCCGACTTGGAGAGTCAGTGCCTTTAACCTCCTGTTTGGCCCAGTTTGCAATTTCTGCGGAAGATGAACAGGAATAGGGAGAACCAATGACAGACTAGCTGGAGGTGTCTGGACGGGCAAATTTAACTCTCATTTCCCACCAGGAAGAGGAATTAACCAAAGGCTCAGCGTGCCGTGCCGGAACCAGATTAGGGCCTGAAGCCATCCTGCGGTGTTGCGGCCAGCTCACGAGAAAGCGAGTTGAAGAAAGGAGCTCAGGGGCACTGTAATTCACAAACCTGCAGAGTTATAAATGACAGCTATCGTCCAAAAATATACTGAAGTAAGGCTGCCAAGAGGACTTGAAAGCGGGGCAGAATTGCAGGAAACCGATTTCAGGAGGTAGACTGGAATTGCATTGAAAGCATAGGAAAAGAGGCAGAACGTCCACAATGATGCACTTGGCCAAAAAGGGCGTATGCGTTTTTTCCTGAATATATTCAGGAAAAAACGCATACGCCCTTTTTGGCCAACCAAGCAAGCTTGCAAAGGAAATCTGCACTACAATGAAGTCTCACTTCCCCCCGGTCAAAAGGGCCATCTGAAAAAAGTGTAAAATCCAGAAAGGCAGGACAGGCCATGGAGAACTGGGAGCCTTGTTATGCTGATGGGCGGGATGTCAATTGCCAACAGCCACTCGGGAGAAGTGTATGGTGTTTCCTGAAACATCTAAAAAACAAAGCAACAGAGCCTAGGGCACTTCCACTTATGGTCCTATAGCTTAGGGAAATTAAAATCAAAAGACACAGCCACCCCAAAGGTTGGGACGGCTCTGTTTACAAGAACCTGGTTTACGGTACAAGTTCAATATCGCAGAAAGTGAAAAATGGATAAAGAAGTTGTGGTACTTACGTACAATGCAGTATCACTCAGCAATGAAATCTATGTCATCAGGCCCGTAGCAGCATAATGAGTGGATTCAGGTACGATGATTCTAACTGAAATAAGTCACACAGGAAAAGAAACATCATAAGATATCACTAATACACGGAATGTAACCTTGGCTACACAGGAACTGAATTACAAAACAGAACAGGGTCTCAAATTTAGAAACCCAACTTATGCTTGCTTAAGGGGAAAGGTGAGTTGGGGTGCTGCATAAAACCAGAGATTGAAATGAGCACAGATAAAGTTCCTTAAGCCAAATATGGAATAGACAAGAGCTACTCCTTGCTCAACGAAATGGACTCAACACCCCATATTAAATGCCTAAGAGTGTACCTGACTAGGAAGTATCTTAAAACCTATGGATTGCTATGTCTCTGAAAGAGAATCAAGCGTGTGTACAGGGGCATAAACGCAGCAGTGATAGGATTGGAGAGGTTCGGTGAGCAAATGAAGACCCTTTGAAGTCATATTGCATGGTACCCATTCCACGGGTCTCAACTCTCCAGGTTTAAGGTATTCTTCCTTCAGCTAAAACATGCATGTGGAACCCAGAGTATGATCAACCGTGTGATCGGGAGACGTGTTCCAATATGTCTCAGTTTTCGTCCCCTGGTACTCGGGTGCAACATTCCAGACGCTTTACTAACACTCTCCCGACTTGGAGAGTCAGTGCCTTTAACCTCCTGTTTGGCCCAGTTTGCAATTTCTGCGGAAGATGAACAGGAATAGGGAGAACCAATGAGAGACTAGCTGGAGGTGTCTGTATGGGCAAATTTAACTCTTATTTCGCACTAGGAAGAGGAATTAACCAAAGGCTCAGCGTGCCATGCCGGAACCAGATTAGGGCCTGAAGCAATCCTGCGGTGTTGCGGCCAGCTCACGAGAAAGCGAGTTGAAGAAAGGAGCTCAGGGGCACTGTAATTCACAAACCTGCAGAGTTATAAATGACAGCTATCGTCCAAAAATATACTGAAGTAAGGCTGCCAAGAGGACTTGAAAGCGGGGCAGAATTGCAGGAAACCGATTTCAGGAGGTAGACTGGAATTGCATTGAAAGCATAGGAAAAGAGGCAGAACGTCCACAATGATGCACTTGGCCAAAAAGGGCGTATGTGTTTTTTCCTGAATATATTCAGGAAAAAACGCATACGCCCTTTTTGGCCAACCAAGCAAGCTTGCAAAGGAAATCTGCACTACAGTGAAGTCTCACTTCCCCCCGGTCAAAAGGGCCATTTGAAAAAAGTGTAAAATACAGAAAGGCAGGACAGGCCATGGAGAACTGGGAGCCTTGTTATGCTGATGGGCGGGATGTAAATTGCCAACAGCCACTCGGGAGAAGTGTATGGTGTTTCCTGAAACATCTAAAAAACAAAGCAACAGAGCCTAGGGCACTTCCACTTATGGTCCTATAGCTTAGGGAAATTAAAATCAAAAGACACAGCCACCCCAAAGGTTGGGACGGCTCTGTTTACAAGAACCTGGTTTACGGTACAAGTTCAATATCGCAGAAAGTGAAAAATGGATAAAGAAGTTGTGGTACTTACGTACAATGCAGTATCACTCAGCAATGAAATCTATGTCATCAGGCCCGTAGCAGCATAATGAGTGGATTCAGGTATGATGATTCTAACTGAAATAAGTCACACAGGAAAAGAAACATCATAAGATATCACTAATACACGGAATGTAGCCTTGGCTACACAAGAACTGAATTACAAAACAGAACAGGGTCTCAAATTTGGAAAACCAACTTATGCTTCCTTAAGGGGAAAGGTGAGTTGGGGTGCTGCATAAAACCACAGATTGAAATGAGCACAGATAAAGTTCCTTAAGCCAAATATGGAATAGACAAGAGCTACTCCTTGCTCAACGAAATGGACTCAACACCCCATATTAAATGCCTAAGAGTGTACCTGACTAGGAAGTATCTTAAAACCTATGGATTGCTATGTCTCCGAAAGAGAATCAAGCGTGTGTACAGGGGCATAAACGCAGCAGTGATAGGATTGGAGAGGTTCGGTGAGCAAATGAAGACCCTTTGAAGTCATATTGCATGGAACCCATTCCACGGGTCTCAACTCTCCAGGTTTAAGGTATTCTTCCTTCAGCTAAAACATGCATGTGGAACCCAGAGTATGATCAACCGTGTGATCGGGAGACGTGTTCCAATATGTCTCAGTTTTCGTCCCCTGGTACTCAGGTGCAACATTCCAGACGCTTTACTAACACTCTCCCGACTTGGAGAGTCAGTGCCTTTAACCTCCTGTTTGGCCCAGTTTGCAATTTCTGCGGAAGATGAACAGGAATAGGGAGAACCAATGACAGACTAGCTGGAGGTGTCTGGACGGGCAAATTTAACTCTCATTTCCCACCAGGAAGAGGAATTAACCAAAGGCTCAGCGTGCCGTGCCTGAACCAGATTAGGGCCTGAAGCCATCCTGCGGTGTTGTGGCCAGCTCACAAGAAAGCGACATGAAGAAAGGAGCTCAGGGGCACTGTAATTCACAAACCTGCAGAGTTATAAATGACAGCTATCGTCCAAAAATATACTGAAGTAAGGCTGCCAAGAGGACTTGAAAGCGGGCCAGAATTCCAGGAAACCGATTTCAGGAGGTAGACTGGAATTGCATTTAAAGCATAGGAAAAGAGGCAGAACGTCCACAATGATGCACTTGGCCAAAAAGGGCGTATGCGTTTTTTCCTGAATATATTCAGGAAAAAACGCATACGCCGTTTTTGGCCAACCAAGCAAGCTTGCAAAGGAAATCTGCACTACAGTGAAGTCTCACTTCCCCCCAGTCAAAAGGGCCATCTGAAAAAAGTGTAAAATACAGAAAGGCAGGACAGGCCATGGAGAACTGGGAGCCTTGTTATGCTGATGGGCGGGATGTAAATTGCCAACAGCCACTCGGGAGAAGTGTATGGTGTTTCCTGAAACATCTAAAAAACAAAGCAACAGAGCCTTGGGCACTTCCACTTATGGTCCTATAGCTTAGGGAAATTAAAATCAAAAGACACAGCCACCCCAAAATTTGGCATGGCTCTGTTTACAAGAACCTGGTTTACGGTACAAGTTCAATATCGCAGAAAGTGAAAAATGGATAAAGAAGTTGTGGTACTTACGTACAATGCAGTATCACTCAGCAATGAAATCTATGTCATCAGGCCCGTAGCAGCATAATGAGTGGATTCAGGTATGATGATTCTAACTGAAATAAGTCACACAGGAAAAGAAACATCATAAGATATCACTAATACACGGAATGTAGCCTTGGCTACACAGGAACTGAATTACAAAACAGAACAGGGTCTCAAATTTGGAAAACCAACTTATGCTTCCTTAAGGGGAAAGGTGAGTTGGGGTGCTGCATAAAACCACAGATTGAAATGAGCACAGATAAAGTTCCTTAAGCCAAATATGGAATAGACAAGAGCTACTCCTTGCTCAACGAAATGGACTCAACACCCCATATTAAATGCCTAAGAGTGTACCTGACTAGGAAGTATCTTAAAACCTATGGATTGCTATGTCTCTGAAAGAGAATCAAGTGTGTGTACAGGGGCATAAACGCAGCAGTGATAGGATTGGAGAGGTTCGGTGAGCAAATGAAGACCCTTTGAAGTCATATTGCATGGTACCCATTCCACGGGTCTCAACTCTCCAGGTTTAAGGTATTCTTCCTTCAGCTAAAACATGCATTTGGAAGCCAGAGTATGATCAACCGTGTGATCGGGAGACGTGTTCAAATATGTCTCAGTTTTCGTCCCCTGTTACTCGGGTGCAACATTCCAGACGCTTTACTAACACTCTCCCGACTTGGAGAGTCAGTGCCTTTAACCTCCTGTTTGGCCCAGTTTGCAATTTCTGTGGAAGATGAACAGGAATAGGCAGAACCAATGACAGACTAGATGGAGGTGTCTGGATGGGCAAGTTTAACTCTCATTTCGCACCAGGAAGAGGAATTAACCAAAGGCTCAGCGTGCCGTCCCGGAATCAGATTAGGGCCTGAAGCAATCCTGCGGTGTTGCGGCCAGCTCACGAGAAAGCGAGTTGAAGAAAGGAGCTCAGGGGCACTGTAATTCACAAACCTGCAGAGTTATAAATGACAGCTATCGTCCAAAAATATACTGAAGTAAGGCTGCCAAGAGGACTTGAAAGCGGGGCAGAATTGCAGGAAACCGATTTCAGGAGGTAGACTGGAATTGCATTGAAAGCATAGGAAAAGAGGCAGAACGTCCACAATGATGCACTTGGCCAAAAAGGGCGTATGCGTTTTTTCCTGAATATATTCAGGAAAAAACGCATACGCCCTTTTTGGCCAACCAAGCAAGCTTGCAAAGGAAATCTGCACTACAATGAAGTCTCACTTCCCCCCGGTCAAAAGGGCCATCTGAAAAAAGTGTAAAATCCAGAAAGGCAGGACAGGCCATGGAGAACTGGGAGCCTTGTTATGCTGATGGGCGGGATGTAAATTGCCAACAGTCACTCGGGAGAAGTGTATGGTGTTTCCTGAAACATCTAAAAAACAAAGCAACAGAGCCTAGGGCACTTCCACTTATGGTCCTATAGCTTAGGGAAATTAAAATCAAAAAGACACAGCCACCCCAAAGGTTGGGACGGCTCTGTTTACAAGAACCTGGTTTACGGTACAAGTTCAATATCGCAGAAAGTGAAAAATGGATAAAGAAGTTGTGGTACTTACGTACAATGCAGTATCACTCAGCAAGGAAATCTATGTCATCAGGCCCGTAGCAGCATAATGAGTGGATTCAGGTATGATGATTCTAACTGAAATAAGTCACACAGAAAAAGAAACATCATAAGATATCACTAATACACGGAATATAAACTTGGCTACACAGGAACTGAATTACAAAACAGAACAGGGTCTCAAATTTAGAAAACAAACTTATGCTTCCTTAAGGGGAAAGGTGAGTTGGGGTGCTGCATAAAACCAGAGATTGAAATGAGCACAGATAAAGTTCCTTAAGCCAAATATGGAATAGACAAGAGCTACTCCTTGCTCAACGAAATGGATTCAACACCCCATATTAAACACCTAAGAATGTACCTGACTAGGAAGTATCTTAAAACCTATGGATTGCTATGTCTCCAAAAGAGAATCAAGCGTGTGTGCAGGGGCATAAACGCAGCAGTGATAGGATTGGAGAGGTTCGGTGAGCAAATGAAGACCCTTTGAAGTCATATTGCATGGTACCCATTCCACGGGTCTCAACTCTCCAGGTTTAAGGGATTCTTCCTTCAGCTAAAACATGCATTTGGAAGCCAGAGTATGATCAACCGTGTGATCGGGAGACGTGTTCAAATATGTCTCCGTTTTCGTCCCCTGTTACTCGGGTGCAACATTCCAGACGCTTTACTAACACTCTCCCGACTTGGAGAGTCAGTGCCTTTAACCTCCTGTTTGGCCCAGTTTGCAATTTCTGCGGAAGATGAACAGGAATAGGCAGAACCAATGACAGACTAGATGGAGGTGTCTGGATGGGCAAGTTTAACTCTCATTTCCCACCAGGAAGAGGAATTAACCAAAGGCTCAGCGTGCCGTGCCGGAACCAGATTAGGGCCTGAAGCAATCCTGCGGTGTTGCGGCAGGCTCACGAGAAAGCGAGTTGAAGAAAGGAGCTCAGGGGCACTGTAATTCACAAACCTGCAGAGTTATAAATGACAGCTATCGTCCAAAAATATACTGAAGTAAGGCTGCCAAGAGGACTTGAAAGCGGGGCAGAATTGCAGGAAACCGATTTCAGGAGGTAGACTGGAATTGCATTTAAAGCATAGGAAAAGAGGCAGAACGTCCACAATGATGCACTTGGCCAAAAAGGGCGTATGCGTTTTTTCCTGAATATATTCAGGAAAAAACGCATACGCCCTTTTTGGCCAACCAAGCAAGCTTGCAAAGGAAATCTGCACTACAATGAAGTCTCACTTCCCCCCGGTCAAAAGGGCCATCTGAAAAAAGTGTAAAATCCAGAAAGGCAGGACAGGTCATGGAGAACTGGGAGCCTTGTTATGCTGATGGGCGGGATGTAAATTGCCAACAGCCACTCGGGAGAAGTGTATGGTGTTTCCTGAAACATCTAAAAAACAAAGCAACAGAGCCTAGGGCACTTCCACTTATGGTCCTATAGCTTAGGGAAATTAAAATCAAAAGACACAGCCACCCCAAATGTTGGGACGGCTCTGTTTACAAGAACCTGGTTTACGGTACAAGTTCAATATCGCAGAAAGTTAAAAATGGATAAAGAAGTTGTGGTACTTACGTACAATGCAGTATCATTCAGCAATGAAATCTATGTCATCAGGCCCGTAGCAGCATAATGAGTGGATTCAGGTATGATGATTCTAACTGAAATAAGTCACACTGAAAAAGAAACATCATAAGATATCACTAATACACGGAATGTAAACTTGGCTACATAGGAACTGAATTACAAAACAGAACAGGGTCTCAAATTTAGAAAACAAACTTATGCTTGCTTAAGGGGAAAGGTGAGTTGGGGTGCTGCATAAAACCAGAGATTGAAATGAGCACAGATAAAGTTCCTTAAGCCAAATATGGAATAGACAAGAGCTACTCCTTGCTCAACGAAATGGATTCAACACCCCATATTAAACACCTAAGAATGTACCTGACTAGGAAGTATCTTAAAACCTATGGATTGCTATGTCTCCAAAAGAGAATGAAGCGTGTGTGCAGGGGCATAAACGCAGCAGTGATAGGACTGGAGAGGTTCAGTGAGCAAATGAATACCCTTTGAAGTCATATTGCATGGTACCCATTCCACGGGTCTCAACTCTCCAGGTTTAAGGTATTCTTCCTTCAGCTAAAACATGCATGTGGAACCCAGAGTATAATCAACCGTGTGATCGGGAGACGTGTTCCAATATGTGTCAGTTTTCGTCCCCTGGTACTCGGGTGCAACATTCCAGACGCTTTACTAACACTCTCCCGACTTGGAGAGTCAGTGCCTTTAACCTCCTGTTTGGCCCAGTTTGCAATTTCTGCGGAAGATGAACAGGAATAGGGAGAACCAATGACAGACCAGATGGAGGTGTCTGGATGGGCAAATTTAACTCTCATTTCGCACTAGGAAGAGGAATTAACCAAAGGCTCAGCGTGCCATGCCGGAACCAGATTAGGGCCTGAAGCAATCCTGCGGTGTTGCGGCCAGCTCAGGAGAAAGCGAGTTGAAGAAAGGAGCTCAGGGGCACTGTAATTCACAAACCTGCAGAGTTATAAATGACAGCTATCGTCCAAAAATATACTGAAGTAAGGCTGCCAAGAGGACTTGAAAGCGGGGCAGAATTGCAGGAAACCGATTTCAGGAGGTAGACTGGAATTGCATTTAAAGCATAGGAAAAGAGGCAGAACGTCCACAATGATGCACTTGGCCAAAAAGGGCGTATGCGTTTTTTCCTGAATATATTCAGGAAAAAACGCATACGCCCTTTTTGGCCAACCAAGCAAGCTTGCAAAGGAAATCTGCACTACAATGAAGTCTCACTTCCCCCCGGTCAAAAGGGCCATCTGAAAAAAGTGTAAAATCCAGAAGGCAGGACAGGCCATGGAGAACTGGGAGCCTTGATATGCTGATGGGTGGGATGTCAATTGCCAACAGCCACTCGGGAGAAGTGTATGGTGTTTCCTGAAACATCTAAAAAACAAAGCAACAGAGCCTAGGGCACTTCCACTTATGGTCCTATAGCTTAGGGAAATTAAAATCAAAAGACACAGCCACCCCAAAGGTTGGGACGGCTCTGTTTACAAGAACCTGGTTTACGGTACAAGTTCAATATCGCAGAAAGTGAAAAATGGATAAAGAAGTTGTGGTACTTACGTACAATGCAATATAACTCAGCAATGAAATCTATGTCATCAGGCCCGTAGCAGCAT
The DNA here is from genome assembly GCF_949774975.1 of Lagenorhynchus albirostris. Lineage (NCBI taxonomy): Eukaryota > Metazoa > Chordata > Mammalia > Artiodactyla > Delphinidae > Lagenorhynchus > Lagenorhynchus albirostris. The sequence continues at coordinate 548,199 of NW_026783280.1, read as the reverse complement.
AATGAGTGGATTCAGGTACGATGATTCTAACTGAAATAAGTCACACAAAAAAAGAAACATCATAAGATATCACTAATACACGGAATGTAAACTTGGCTACACAGGAACTGAATTACAAAACAGAACAGGGTCTCAAATTTCGAAAACCAACTTATGCTTGCTTAAGGGGAAAGGTGAGTTGGGGTGCTGCATAAAACCAGAGATTGAAATGAGCACAGATAAAGTTCCTTAAGCCAAATATGGAATAGACAAGAGTTACTCCTTGCTCAACGAAATAGACTCAACACCCCATATTAAATGCCTAAGAGTGTACCTGACTAGGAAGTATCTTAAAACCTATGGATTGCTATGTCTCCGAAAGAGAATCAAGCGTGTGTACAGGGGCATAAACGCAGCAGTGATAGGATTGGAGAAGTTCGGTGAGCAAATGAAGGCCCTTTGAAATCATATTGCATGGTACCCATTCCACGGGTCTCAACTCTCCAGGTTTAAGGTATTCTTCCTTCAGCTAAAACATGCATGTGGAACCCAGAGTATGATCAACCGTGTGATCGGGAGACGTGTTCCAATATGTGTCAGTTTTCGTCCCCTGGTACTCGGGTGCAACATTCCAGACGCTTTACTAACACTCTCCCGACTTGGAGAGTCAGTGCCTTTAACCTCCTGTTTGGCCCAGTTTGCAATTTCTGCGGAAGATGAACAGGAATAGGGAGAACCAATGACAGACTAGCTGGAGGTGTCTGGACGGGCAAATTTAACTCTCATTTCCCACCAGGAAGAGGAATTAACCAAAGGCTCAGCGTGCCGTGCCGGAACCAGATTAGGGCCTGAAGCCATCCTGCGGTGTTGCGGCCAGCTCACGAGAAAGCGAGTTGAAGAAAGGAGCTCAGGGGCACTGTAATTCACAAACCTGCAGAGTTATAAATGACAGCTATCGTCCAAAAATATACTGAAGTAAGGCTGCCAAGAGGACTTGAAAGCGGGGCAGAATTGCAGGAAACCGATTTCAGGAGGTAGACTGGAATTGCATTGAAAGCATAGGAAAAGAGGCAGAACGTCCACAATGATGCACTTGGCCAAAAAGGGCGTATGTGTTTTTTCCTGAATATATTCAGGAAAAAACGCATACGCACTTTTTGGCCAACCAAGCAAGCTTGCAAAGGAAATCTGCACTACAATGAAGTCTCACTTCCCCCCGGTCCAAAGGGCCATCTGAAAAAAGTGTAAAATCCAGAAAGGCAGGACAGGCCATGGAGAACTGGGAGCCTTGTTATGCTGATGGGCGGGATGTAAATTGCCAACAGCCACTCGGGAGAAGTGTATGGTGTTTCATGAAACATCTAAAAGACAAAGCAACAGAGCCTAGGGCACTTCCACTTATGGTCCTATAGCTTAGGGAAATTAAAATCAAAAAGACACAGCCACCCCAAAGGTTGGGACGGCTCTGTTTACAAGAACCTGGTTTACGGTACAAGTTCAATATCGCAGAAAGTGAAAAATGGATAAAGAAGTTGTGGTACTTACGTACAATGCAGTATCACTCAGCAATGAAATCTATGTCATCAGGCCCGTAGCAGCATAATGAGTGGAATCAGGTATGATGATTCTAACTGAAATAAGTCACACAGGAAAAGAAACATCATAAGATATCACTAATACATGGAATGTAAACTTGGCTACATAGGAACTGAATTACAAAACAGAACAGGGTCTCTAATTTAGAAAACCAACTTATGCTTGCTTAAGGGGAAAGGTGAGTTGGGGTGCTGCATAAAACCAGAGATTGAAATGAGCACAGATAAAGTTCCTTAAGCCAAATATGGAATAGACAAGAGCTACTCCTTGCTCAACGAAATGGATTCAACACCCCATATTAAACACCTAAGAATGTACCTGACTAGGAAGTATCTTAAAACCTATGGATTGCTATGTCTCCAAAAGAGAATGAAGCGTGTGTGCAGGGGCATAAACGCAGCAGTGATAGGATTGGAGAGGTTCAGTGAGCAAATGAAGACCCTTTGAAGTCATATTGCATGGTACCCATTCCACGGGTCTCAACTCTCCAGGTTTAAGGTATTCTTCCTTCAGCTAAAACATGCATGTGGAACCCAGAGTATGATCAACCGTGTGATCGGGAGACGTGTTCCAATATGTCTCAGTTTTCGTCCCCTGGTACTCGGGTGCAACATTCCAGATGCTTTACTAACACTCTCCCGACTTGGAGAGTCAGTGCCTTTAACCTCCTGTTTGGCCCAGTTTGCAATTTCTGCGGAAGATGAACAGGAATAGGGAGAACCAATGACAGACCAGATGGAGGTGTCTGGATGGGCAAATTTAACTCTCATTTCGCACTAGGAAGAGGAATTAACCAAAGGCTCAGCGTGCCATGCCGGAACCAGATTAGGGCCTGAAGCAATCCTGCGGTGTTGCGGCCAGCTCACGAGAAAGCGAGTTGAAGAAAGGAGCTCAGGGGCACTGTAATTCACAAACCTGCAGAGTTATAAATGACAGCTATCGTCCAAAAATATACTGAAGTAAGGCTGCCAAGAGGACTTGAAAGCGGGGCAGAATTGCAGGAAACCGATTTCAGGAGGTAGACTGGAATTGCATTTAAAGCATAGGAAAAGAGGCAGAACGTCCACAATGATGCACTTGGCCAAAAAGGGCGTATGCGTTTTTTCCTGAATATATTCAGGAAAAAACGCATACGCCCTTTTTGGCCAACCAAGCAAGCTTGCAAAGGAAATCTGCACTACAATGAAGTCTCACTTCCCCCCGGTCAAAAGGGCCATCTGAAAAAAGTGTAAAATCCAGAAAGGCAGGACAGGCCATGGAGAACTGGGAGCCTTGTTATGCTGATGGGCGGGATGTCAATTGCCAACAGCCACTCGGGAGAAGTGTATGGTGTTTCCTGAAACATCTAAAAAACAAAGCAACAGAGCCTAGGGCACTTCCACTTATGGTCCTATAGCTTAGGGAAATTAAAATCAAAAGACACAGCCACCCCAAAGGTTGGGACGGCTCTGTTTACAAGAACCTGGTTTACGGTACAAGTTCAATATCGCAGAAAGTGAAAAATGGATAAAGAAGTTGTGGTACTTACGTACAATGCAATATAACTCAGCAATGAAATCTATGTCATCAGGCCCGTAGCAGCATAATGAGTGGATTCAGGTACGATGATTCTAACTGAAATAAGTCACACAAAAATAGAAACATCATAAGATATCACTAATACACGGAATGTAAACTTGGCTACACAGGAACTGAATTACAAAACAGAACAGGGTCTCAAATTTAGAAAACCAACTTATGCTTGCTTAAGGGGAAAGGTGAGTTGGGGTGCTGCATAAAACCAGAGATTGAAATGAGCACAGATAAAGTTCCTTAAGCCAAATATGGAATAGACAAGAGTTACTCCTTGCTCAACGAAATGGACTCAACACCCCATATTAAATGCCTAAGAGTGTACCTGACTAGGAAGTATCTTAAAACCTATGGATTGCTATGTCTCCGAAAGAGAATCAAGCGTGTGTACAGGGGCATAAACGCAGCAGTGATAGGATTGGAGAAGTTCGGTGAGCAAATGAAGGCCCTTTGAAATCATATTGCATGGTACCCATTCCACGGGTCTCAACTCTCCAGGTTTAAGGTATTCTTCCTTCAGCTAAAACATGCATGTGGAACTCAGAGTATGATGAACCGTGTGATCGGGAGACGTGTTCCAATATGTGTCAGTTTTCGTCCCCTGGTACTCAGGTGCAACATTCCAGACGCTTTACTAACACTCTCCCGACTTGGAGAGTCAGTGCCTTTAACCTCCTGTTTGGCCCAGTTTGCAATTTCTGCGGAAGATGAACAGGAATAGGGAGAACCAATGACAGACTAGCTGGAGGTGTCTGGACGGGCAAATTTAACTCTCATTTCCCACCAGGAAGAGGAATTAACCAAAGGCTCAGCGTGCCGTGCCGGAACCAGATTAGGGCCTGAAGCAATCCTGCGGTGTTGCGGCCAGCTCACGAGTAAGCGACTTGAAGAAAGGAGCTCAGGGGCACTGTAATTCACAAACCTGCAGAGTTATAAATGACAGCTATCGTCCAAAAATATACTGAAGTAAGGCTGCCAAGAGGACTTGAAAGCGGGGCAGAATTGCAGGAAACCGATTTCAGGAGGTAGACTGGAATTGCATTTAAAGCATAGGAAAAGAGGCAGAACGTCCACAATGATGCACTTGGCCAAAAAGGGCGTATGCGTTTTTTCCTGAATATATTCAGCAAAAAACGCATACGCCCTTTTTGGCCAACCAAGCAAGCTTGCAAAGGAAATCTGCACTACAATGAAGTCTCACTTCCCCCCGGTCCAAAGGGCCATCTGAAAAAAGTGTAAAATCCAGAAAGGCAGGACAGGCCATGGAGAACTGGGAGCCTTGTTATGCTGATGGGCGGGATGTAAATTGCCAACAGCCACTCGGGAGAAGTGTATGGTGTTTCCTGAAACATCTAAAAGACAAAGCAACAGAGCCTAGGGCACTTCCACTTATGGTCCTATAGCTTAGGGAAATTAAAATCAAAAAGACACAGCCACCCCAAAGGTTGGGACGGCTCTGTTTACAAGAACCTGGTTTACGGTACAAGTTCAATATCGCAGAAAGTGAAAAATGGATAAAGAAGTTGTGGTACTTACGTACAATGCAGTATCACTCAGCAATGAAATCTATGTCATCAGGCCCGTAGCAGCATAATGAGTGGAATCAGGTATGATGATTCTAACTGAAATAAGTCACACAGGAAAAGAAACATCATAAGATATCACTAATACATGGAATGTAAACTTGGCTACATAGGAACTGAATTACAAAACAGAACAGGGTCTCTAATTTAGAAAACCAACTTATGCTTGCTTAAGGGGAAAGGTGAGTTGGGGTGCTGCATAAAACCAGAGATTGAAATGAGCACAGATAAAGTTCCTTAAGCCAAATATGGAATAGACAAGAGCTACTCCTTGCTCAACGAAATGGATTCAACACCCCATATTAAACACCTAAGAATGTACCTGACTAGGAAGTATCTTAAAACCTATGGATTGCTATGTCTCCAAAAGAGAATGAAGCGTGTGTGCAGGGGCATAAACGCAGCAGTGATAGGATTGGAGAGGTTCAGTGAGCAAATGAAGACCCTTTGAAGTCATATTGCATGGTACCCATTCCACGGGTCTCAACTCTCCAGGTTTAAGGTATTCTTCCTTCAGCTAAAACATGCATGTGGAACCCAGAGTATGATCAACCGTGTGATCGGGAGACGTGTTCCAATATGTGTCAGTTTTCGTCCCCTGGTACTCGGGTGCAACATTCCAGATGCTTTACTAACACTCTCCCGACTTGGAGAGTCAGTGCCTTTAACCTCCTGTTTGGCCCAGTTTGCAATTTCTGCGGAAGATGAACAGGAATAGGGAGAACCAATGACAGACCAGATGGAGGTGTCTGGATGGGCAAATTTAACTCTCATTTCGCACTAGGAAGAGGAATTAACCAAAGGCTCAGCGTGCCATGCCGGAACCAGATTAGGGCCTGAAGCAATCCTGCGGTGTTGCGGCCAGCTCACGAGAAAGCGAGTTGAAGAAAGGAGCTCAGGGGCACTGTAATTCACAAACCTGCAGAGTTATAAATGACAGCTATCGTCCAAAAATATACTGAAGTAAGGCTGCCAAGAGGACTTGAAAGCGGGGCAGAATTGCAGGAAACCGATTTCAGGAGGTAGACTGGAATTGCATTTAAAGCATAGGAAAAGAGGCAGAACGTCCACAATGATGCACTTGGCCAAAAAGGGCGTATGCGTTTTTTCCTGAATATATTCAGGAAAAAACGCATACGCCCTTTTTGGCCAACCAAGCAAGCTTGCAAAGGAAATCTGCACTACAATGAAGTCTCACTTCCCCCCGGTCAAAAGGGCCATCTGAAAAAAGTGTAAAATCCAGAAAGGCAGGACAGGCCATGGAGAACTGGGAGCCTTGGTATGCTGATGGGCGGGATGTCAATTGCCAACAGCCACTTGGGAGAAGTGTATGGTGTTTCCTGAAACATCTAAAAAACAAAGCAACAGAGCCTAGGGCACTTCCACTTATGGTCCTATAGCTTAGGGAAATTAAAATCAAAAGACACAGCCACCCCAAAGGTTGGGACGGCTCTGTTTACAAGAACCTGGTTTACGGTACAAGTTCAATATCGCAGAAAGTGAAAAATGGATAAAGAAGTTGTGGTACTTACGTACAATGCAATATAACTCAGCAATGAAATCTATGTCATCAGGCCCGTAGCAGCATAATGAGTGGATTCAGGTACGATGATTCTAACTGAAATAAGTCACACAAAAAAAGAAACATCATAAGATATCACTAATACACGGAATGTAAACTTGGCTACACAGGAACTGAATTACAAAACAGAACAGGGTCTCAAATTTAGAAAACCAACTTATGCTTGCTTAAGGGGAAAGGTGAGTTGGGGTGCTGCATAAAACCAGAGATTGAAATGAGCACAGATAAAGTTCCTTAAGCCAAATATGGAATAGACAAGAGTTACTCCTTGCTCAACGAAATGGACTCAACACCCCATATTAAATGCCTAAGAGTGTACCTGACTAGGAAGTATCTTAAAACCTATGGATTGCTATGTCTCCAAAAGAAAATCAAGCGTGTGTGCAGGGGCATAAACGCAGCAGTGATAGGATTGGAGAGGTTCGGTGAGCAAATGAAGACCCTTTGAAGTCATATTGCATGGTACCCATTCCACGGGTCTCAACTCTCCAGGTTTAAGGTATTCTTCCTTCAGCTAAAACATGCATGTGGAACCAAGAGTATGATCAAGCGTGTGATCGGGAGACGTGTTCCAATATGTCTCAGTTTTCGTCCCCTGGTACTCGGGTGCAACATTCCAGACGCTTTACTAACACTCTCCCGACTTGGAGAGTCAGTGCCTTTAACCTCCTGTTTGGCCCAGTTTGCAATTTCTGCGGAAGATGAACAGGAATAGGGAGAACCAATGACAGACTAGCTGGAGGTGTCTGGATGGGCAAATTTAACTCTCATTTCCCACCAGGAAGAGGAATTAACCAAAGGCTCAGCGTGCCGTGCCGGAACCAGATTAGGGCCTGAAGCCATCCTGCGGTGTTGCGGCCAGCTCACGAGAAAGCGAGTTGAAGAAAGGAGCTCAGGCGCACTGTAATTCACAAACCTGCAGAGTTATAAATGACAGCTATCGTCCAAAAATATACTGAAGTAAGGCTGCCAAGAGGACTTGAAAGCGGGGCAGAATTGCAGGAAACCGATTTCAGGAGGTAGACTGGAATTGCATTTAAAGCATAGGAAAAGAGGCAGAACGTCCACAATGATGCACTTGGCCAAAAAGGGCGTATGCGTTTTTTCCTGAATATATTCAGGAAAAAACGCATACGCCCTTTTTGGCCAACCAAGCAAGCTTGCAAAGGAAATCTGCACTACAATGAAGTCTCACTTCCCCCCGGTCAAAAGGGCCATCTGAAAAAAGTGTAAAATCCAGAAAGGCAGGAGAGGTCATGGAGAACTGGGAGCCTTGTTATGCTGATGGGCGGGATGTCAATTGCCAACAGCCACTCGGGAGAAGTGTATGGTGTTTCCTGAAACATCTAAAAAACAAAGCAACAGAGCCTAGGGCACTTCCACTTATGGTCCTATAGCTTAGGGAAATTAAAATCAAAAGACACAGCCACCCCAAAGGTTGGGACGGCTCTGTTTACAAGAACCTGGTTTACGGTACAAGTTCAATATCGCAGAAAGTGAAAAATGGATAAAGAAGTTGTGGTACTTACGTACAATGCAATATAACTCAGCAATGAAATCTATGTCATCAGGCCCGTAGCAGCATAATGAGTGGATTCAGGTACGATGATTCTAACTGAAATAAGTCACACAAAAAAAGAAACATCATAAGATATCACTAATACACGGAATGTAAACTTGGCTACACAGGAACTGAATTACAAAACAGAACAGGGTCTCAAATTTAGAAAACCAACTTATGCTTGCTTAAGGGGAAAGGTGAGTTGGGGTGCTGCATAAAACCAGAGATTGAAATGAGCACAGATAAAGTTCCTTAAGCCAAATATGGAATAGACAAGAGTTACTCCTTGCTCAACGAAATGGACTCAACACCCCATATTAAATGCCTAAGAGTGTACCTGACTAGGAAGTATCTTAAAACCTATGGATTGCTATGTCTCCGAAAGAGAATCAAGCGTGTGTACAGGGGCATAAACGCAGCAGTGATAGGATTGGAGAAGTTCGGTGAGCAAATGAAGGCCCTTTGAAATCATATTGCATGGTACCCATTCCACGGGTCTCAACTCTCCAGGTTTAAGGTATTCTTCCTTCAGCTAAAACATGCATGTGGAACTCAGAGTATGATGAACCGTGTGATCGGGAGAAGTGTTCCAATATGTGTCAGTTTTCGTCCCCTGGTACTCAGGTGCAACATTCCAGACGCTTTACTAACACTCTCCCGACTTGGAGAGTCAGTGCCTTTAACCTCCTGTTTGGCCCAGTTTGCAATTTCTGCGGAAGATGAACAGGAATAGGGAGAACCAATGACAGACTAGCTGGAGGTGTCTGGATGGGCAAATTTAACTCTCATTTCCCACCAGGAAGAGGAATTAACCAAAGGCTCAGCGTGCCGTGCCGGAACCAGATTAGGGCCTGAAGCAATCCTGCGGTGTTGCGGCCAGCTCACAAGTAAGCGACTTGAAGAAAGGAGCTCAGGGGCACTGTAATTCACAAACCTGCAGAGTTATAAATGACAGCTATCGTCCAAAAATATACTGAAGTAAGTCTGCCAAGAGGACTTGAAAGCGGGGCAGAATTGCAGGAAACCGATTTCAGGAGGTAGACTGGAATTGCATTTAAAGCATAGGAAAAGAGGCAGAACGTCCACAATGATGCACTTGGCCAAAAAGGGCGTATGCGTTTTTTCCTGAATATATTCAGGAAAAAACGCATACGCCCTTTTTGGCCAACCAAGCAAGCTTGCAAAGGAAATCTGCACTACAATGAAGTCTCACTTCCCCCCGGTCAAAAGGGCCATCTGAAAAAAGTGTAAAATCCAGAAAGGCAGGACAGGCCATGGAGAACTGGGAGCCTTGTTATGCTGATGGGCGGGATGTCAATTGCCAACAGCCACTCGGGAGAAGTGTATGGTGTTTCCTGAAACATCTAAAAAACAAAGCAACAGAGCCTAGGGCACTTCCACTTATGGTCCTATAGCTTAGGGAAATTAAAATCAAAAGACACAGCCACCCCAAAGGTTGGGACGGCTCTGTTTACAAGAACCTGGTTTACGGTACAAGTTCAATATCGCAGAAAGTGAAAAATGGATAAAGAAGTTGTGGTACTTACGTACAATGCAATATAACTCAGCAATGAAATCTATGTCATCAGGCCCGTAGCAGCATAATGAGTGGATTCAGGTACGATGATTCTAACTGAAATAAGTCACACAAAAAAAGAAACATCATAAGATATCACTAATACACGGAATGTAAACTTGGCTACCCAGGAACTGAATTACAAAACAGAACAGGGTCTCAAATTTAGAAAACCAACTTATGCTTGCTTAAGGGGAAAGGTGAGTTGGGGTGCTGCATAAAACCAGAGATTGAAATGAGCACAGATAAAGTTCCTTAAGCCAAATATGGAATAGACAAGAGTTACTCCTTGCTCAACGAAATGGACTCAACACCCCATATTAAATGCCTAAGAGTGTACCTGACTAGGAAGTATCTTAAAACCTATGGATTGCTATGTCTCCGAAAGAGAATCAAGCGTGTGTACAGGGGCATAAACGCAGCAGTGATAGGATTGGAGAAGTTTGGTGAGCAAATGAAGGCCCTTTGAAATCATATTGCATGGTACCCATTCCACGGGTCTCAACTCTCCAGGTTTAAGGTATTCTTCCTTCAGCTAAAACATGCATGTGAAACTCAGAGTATGATGAACCGTGTGATCGGGAGACGTGTTCCAATATGTGTCAGTTTTCGTCCCCTGGTACTCAGGTGCAACATTCCAGACGCTTTACTAACACTCTCCCGACTTGGAGAGTCAGTGCCTTTAACCTCCTGTTTGGCCCAGTTTGCAATTTCTGCGGAAGATGAACAGGAATAGGGAGAACCAATGACAGACTAGCTGGAGGTGTCTGGACGGGCAAATTTAACTCTCATTTCCCACCAGGAAGAGGAATTAACCAAAGGCTCAGCGTGCTGTGCCGGAACCAGATTAGGGCCTGAAGCAATCCTGCGGTGTTGCGGCCAGCTCACAAGTAAGCGACTTGAAGAAAGGAGCTCAGGGGCACTGTAATTCACAAACCTGCAGAGTTATAAATGACAGCTATCGTCCAAAAATATACTGAAGTAAGGCTGCCAAGAGGACTTGAAAGCGGGGCAGAATTGCAGGAAACCGATTTCAGGAGGTAGACTGGAATTGCATTTAAAGCATAGGAAAAGAGGCAGAACGTCCACAATGATGCACTTGGCCAAAAAGGGCGTATGCGTTTTTTCCTGAATATATTCAGGAAAAAACGCATACGCCCTTTTTGGCCAACCAAGCAAGCTTGCAAAGGAAATCTGCACTACAATGAAGTCTCACTTCCCCCCGGTCAAAAGGGCCATCTGAAAAAAGTGTAAAATCCAGAAGGCAGGACAGGCCATGGAGAACTGGGAGCCTTGTTATGCTGATGGGCGGGATGTAAATTGCCAACAGCCACTCGGGAGAAGTGTATGGTGTTTCCTGAAACATCTAAAAAACAAAGCAACAGAGCCTAGGGCACTTCCACTTATGGTCCTATAGCTTAGGGAAATTAAAATCAAAAGACACAGCCACCCCAAAGGTTGGGACGGCTCTGTTTACAAGAACCTGGTTTACGGTACAAGTTCAATATCGCAGAAAGTGAAAAATGGATAAAGAAGTTGTGGTACTTACGTACAATGCAATATAACTCAGCAATGAAATCTATGTCATCAGGCCCGTAGCAGCATAATGAGTGGATTCAGGTACGATGATTCTAACTGAAATAAGTCACACAAAAAAAGAAACATCATAAGATATCACTAATACACGGAATGTAAACTTGGCTACACAGGAACTGAATTACAAAACAGAACAGGGTCTCAAATTTAGAAAACCAACTTATGCTTGCTTAAGGGGAAAGGTGAGTTGGGGTGCTGCATAAAACCAGAGATTGAAATGAGCACAGATAAAGTTCCTTAAGCCAAATATGGAATAGACAAGAGCTACTCCTTGCTCAACGAAATGGACTCAACACCCCATATTAAATGCCTAAGAGTGTACCTGACTAGGAAGTATCTTAAAACCTATGGATTGCTATGTCTCCGAAAGAGAATCAAGCATGTTTACAGGGGCATAAACGCAGCAGTGATAGGATTGGAGAAGTTCGGTGAGCAAATGAAGGCCCTTTGAAATCATATTGCATGGTACCCATTCCACGGGTCTCAACTCTCCAGGTTTAAGGTATTCTTCCTTCAGCTAAAACATGCATGTGGAACCCAGAGTATGATCAACCGTGTGATCGGGAGACGTGTTCCAAAATGTCTCAGTTTTCGTCCCCTGGTACTCGGGTGCAACATTCCAGACGCTTTACTAACACTCTCCCGACTTGGAGAGTCAGTGCCTTTAACCTCCTGTTTGGCCCAGTTTGCAATTTCTGCGGAAGATGAACAGGAATAGGGAGAACCAATGACAGACTAGCTGGAGGTGTCTGGACGGGCAAATTTAACTCTCATTTCCCACCAGGAAGAGGAATTAACCAAAGGCTCAGCGTGCTGTGCCGGAACCAGATTAGGGCCTGAAGCAATCCTGCGGTGTTGCGGCCAGCTCACAAGTAAGCGACTTGAAGAAAGGAGCTCAGGGGCACTGTAATTCACAAACCTGCAGAGTTATAAATGACAGCTATCGTCCAAAAATATACTGAAGTAAGGCTGCCAAGAGGACTTGAAAGCGGGGCAGAATTGCAGGAAACCGATTTCAGGAGGTAGACTGGAATTGCATTTAAAGCATAGGAAAAGAGGCAGAACGTCCACAATGATGCACTTGGCCAAAAAGGGCGTATGCGTTTTTTCCTGAATATATTCAGGAAAAAACGCATACGCCCTTTTTGGCCAACCAAGCAAGCTTGCAAAGGAAATCTGCACTACAATGAAGTCTCACTTCCCCCCGGTCAAAAGGGCCATCTGAAAAAAGTGTAAAATCCAGAAGGCAGGACAGGCCATGGAGAACTGGGAGCCTTGTTATGCTGATGGGCGGGATGTAAATTGCCAACAGCCACTCGGGAGAAGTGTATGGTGTTTCCTGAAACATCTAAAAAACAAAGCAACAGAGCCTAGGGCACTTCCACTTATGGTCCTATAGCTTAGGGAAATTAAAATCAAAAGACACAGCCACCCCAAAGGTTGGGACGGCTCTGTTTACAAGAACCTGGTTTACGGTACAAGTTCAATATCGCAGAAAGTGAAAAATGGATAAAGAAGTTGTGGTACTTACGTACAATGCAATATAACTCAGCAATGAAATCTATGTCATCAGGCCCGTAGCAGCATAATGAGTGGATTCAGGTACGATGATTCTAACTGAAATAAGTCACACAAAAAAAGAAACATCATAAGATATCACTAATACACGGAATGTAAACTTGGCTACACAGGAACTGAATTACAAAACAGAACAGGGTCTCAAATTTAGAAAACCAACTTATGCTTGCTTAAGGGGAAAGGTGAGTTGGGGTGCTGCATAAAACCAGAGATTGAAATGAGCACAGATAAAGTTCCTTAAGCCAAATATGGAATAGACAAGAGCTACTCCTTGCTCAACGAAATGGACTCAACACCCCATATTAAATGCCTAAGAGTGTACCTGACTAGGAAGTATCTTAAAACCTATGGATTGCTATGTCTCCGAAAGAGAATCAAGCATGTTTACAGGGGCATAAACGCAGCAGTGATAGGATTGGAGAAGTTCGGTGAGCAAATGAAGGCCCTTTGAAATCATATTGCATGGTACCCATTCCACGGGTCTCAACTCTCCAGGTTTAAGGTATTCTTCCTTCAGCTAAAACATGCATGTGGAACCCAGAGTATGATCAACCGTGTGATCGGGAGACGTGTTCCAATATGTGTCAGTTTTCGTCCCCTGGTACTCGGGTGCAACATTCCAGACGCTTTACTAACACTCTCCCGACTTGGAGAGTCAGTGCCTTTAACCTCCTGTTTGGCCCAGTTTGCAATTTCTGCGGAAGATGAACAGGAATAGGGAGAACCAATGACAGACTAGCTGGAGGTGTCTGGACGGGCAAATTTAACTCTCATTTCCCACCAGGAAGAGGAATTAACCAAAGGCTCAGCGTGCCGTGCCGGAACCAGATTAGGGCCTGAAGCCAACATGCGGTGTTGCGGCCAGCTCACGAGAAAGCCAGTTGAAGAAAGGAGCTCAGGGGCACTGTAATTCACAAACCTGCAGAGTTATAAATGACAGCTATCGTCCAAAAATATACTGAAGTAAGGCTGCCAAGAGGACTTGAAAGCGGGGCAGAATTGCAGGAAACCGATTTCAGGAGGTAGACTGGAATTGCATTTAAAGCATAGGAAAAGAGGCAGAACGTCCACAATGATGCACTTGGCCAAAAAGGGCGTATGCGTTTTTTCCTGAATATATTCAGGAAAAAACGCATACGCCCTTTTTGGCCAACCAAGCAAGCTTGCAAAGGAAATCTGCACTACAATGAAGTCTCACTTCCCCCCGGTCCAAAGGGCCATCTGAAAAAAGTGTAAAATCCAGAAAGGCAGGACAGGCCATGGAGAACTGGGAGCCTTGTTATGCTGATGGGCGGGATGTAAATTGCCAACAGCCACTCGGGAGAAGTGTATGGTGTTTCCTGAAACATCTAAAAGACAAAGCAACAGAGCCTAGGGCACTTCCACTTATGGTCCTATAGCTTAGGGAAATTAAAATCAAAAGACACAGCCACCCCAAAGTTTGGGACGGCTCTGTTTACAAGAACCTGGTTTACGGTACAAGTTCAATATCGCAGAAAGTGAAAAATGGATAAAGAAGTTGTGGTACTTACGTACAATGCAGTATCACTCAGCAATGAAATCTATGTCATCAGGCCCGTAGCAGCATAATGAGTGGAATCAGGTATGATGATTCTAACTGAAATAAGTCACACAGGAAAAGAAACATCATAAGATATCACTAATACATGGAATGTAAACTTGGCTACATAGGAACTGAATTACAAAACAGAACAGGGTCTCTAATTTAGAAAACCAACTTATGCTTGCTTAAGGGGAAAGGTGAGTTGGGGTGCTGCATAAAACCAGAGATTGAAATGAGCACAGATAAAGTTCCTTAAGCCAAATATGGAATAGACAAGAGCTACTCCTTGCTCAACGAAATGGATTCAACACCCCATATTAAACACCTAAGAATGTACCTGACTAGGAAGTATCTTAAAACCTATGGATTGCTATGTCTCCAAAAGAGAATGAAGCGTGTGTGCAGGGGCATAAACGCAGCAGTGATAGGATTTGAGAGGTTCAGTGAGCAAATGAAGACCCTTTGAAGTCATATTGCATGGTACCCATTCCACGGGTCTCAACTCTCCAGGTTTAAGGTATTCTTCCTTCAGCTAAAACATGCATGTGGAACCCAGAGTATAATCAACCGTGTGATCGGGAGACGTGTTCCAATATGTGTCAGTTTTCGTCCCCTTGTACTCGGGTGCAACATTCCAGATGCTTTACTAACACTCTCCCGACTTGGAGAGTCAGTGCCTTTAACCTCCTGTTTGGCCCAGTTTGCAATTTCTGCGGAAGATGAACAGGAATAGGGAGAACCAATGACAGACCAGATGGAGGTGTCTGGATGGGCAAATTTAACTCTCATTTCGCACTAGGAAGAGGAATTAACCAAAGGCTCAGCGTGCCATGCCGGAACCAGATTAGGGCTTGAAGCAATCCTGCGGTGTTGCGGCCAGCTCACGAGAAAGCGAGTTGAAGAAAGGAGCTCAGGGGCACTGTAATTCACAAACCTGCAGAGTTATAAATGACAGCTATCGTCCAAAAATATACTGAAGTAAGGCTGCCAAGAGGACTTGAAAGCGGGGCAGAATTGCAGGAAACCGATTTCAGGAGGTAGACTGGAATTGCATTTAAAGCATAGGAAAAGAGGCAGAACGTCCACAATGATGCACTTGGCCAAAAAGGGCGTATGCGTTTTTTCCTGAATATATTCAGGAAAAAACGCATACGCCCTTTTTGGCCAACCAAGCAAGCTTGCAAAGGAAATCTGCACTACAATGAAGTCTCACTTCCCCCCGGTCAAAAGGGCCATCTGAAAAAAGTGTAAAATCCAGAAAGGCAGGACAGGCCATGGAGAACTGGGAGCCTTGTTATGCTGATGGGCGGGATGTCAATTGCCAACAGCCACTCGGGAGAAGTGTATGGTGTTTCCTGAAACATCTAAAAAACAAAGCAACAGAGCCTAGGGCACTTCCACTTATGGTCCTATAGCTTAGGGAAATTAAAATCAAAAGACACAGCCACCCCAAAGGTTGGGACGGCTCTGTTTACAAGAACCTGGTTTACGGTACAAGTTCAATATCGCAGAAAGTGAAAAATGGATAAAGAAGTTGTGGTACTTACGTACAATGCAATATAACTCAGCAATGAAATCTATGTCATCAGGCCCGTAGCAGCATAATGAGTGGATTCAGGTACGATGATTCTAACTGAAATAAGTCACACAAAAAAAGAAACATCATAAGATATCACTAATACACGGAATGTAAACTTGGCTACACAGGAACTGAATTACAAAACAGAACAGGGTCTCAAATTTAGAAAACCAACTTATGCTTGCTTAAGGGGAAAGGTGAGTTGGGGTGCTGCATAAAACCAGAGATTGAAATGAGCACAGATAAAGTTCCTTAAGCCAAATATGGAATAGACAAGAGTTACTCCTTGCTCAACGAAATGGACTAAACACCCCATATTAAATGCCTAAGAGTGTACCTGACTAGGAAGTATCTTAAAACCTATGGATTGCTATGTCTCCGAAAGAGAATCAAGCGTGTGTACAGGGGCATAAACGCAGCAGTGATAGGATTGGAGAAGTTTGGTGAGCAAATGAAGGCCCTTTGAAATCATATTGCATGGTACCCATTCCACGGGTCTCAACTCTCCAGGTTTAAGGTATTCTTCCTTCAGCTAAAACATGCATGTGAAACTCAGAGTATGATGAACCGTGTGATCGGGAGACGTGTTCCAATATGTGTCAGTTTTCGTCCCCTGGTACTCAGGTGCAACATTCCAGACGCTTTACTAACACTCTCCCGACTTGGAGAGTCAGTGCCTTTAACCTCCTGTTTGGCCCAGTTTGCAATTTCTGCGGAAGATGAACAGGAATAGGGAGAACCAATGACAGACTAGCTGGAGGTGTCTGGACGGGCAAATTTAACTCTCATTTCCCACCAGGAAGAGGAATTAACCAAAGGCTCAGCGTGCTGTGCCGGAACCAGATTAGGGCCTGAAGCAATCCTGCGGTGTTGCGGCCAGCTCACAAGTAAGCGAATTGAAGAAAGGAGCTCAGGGGCACTGTAATTCACAAACCTGCAGAGTTATAAATGACAGCTATCGTCCAAAAATATACTGAAGTAAGGCTGCCAAGAGGACTTGAAAGCGGGGCAGAATTGCAGGAAACCGATTTCAGGAGGTAGACTGGAATTGCATTTAAAGCATAGGAAAAGAGGCAGAACGTCCACAATGATGCACTTGGCCAAAAAGGGCGTATGCGTTTTTTCCTGAATATATTCAGGAAAAAACGCATACGCCCTTTTTGGCCAACCAAGCAAGCTTGCAAAGGAAATCTGCACTACAATGAAGTCTCACTTCCCCCCGGTCAAAAGGGCCATCTGAAAAAAGTGTAAAATCCAGAAGGCAGGACAGGCCATGGAGAACTGGGAGCCTTGTTATGCTGATGGGCGGGATGTAAATTGCCAACAGCCACTCGGGAGAAGTGTATGGTGTTTCCTGAAACATCTAAAAAACAAAGCAACAGAGCCTAGGGCACTTCCACTTATGGTCCTATAGCTTAGGGAAATTAAAATCAAAAGACACAGCCACCCCAAAGGTTGGGACGGCTCTGTTTACAAGAACCTGGTTTACGGTACAAGTTCAATATCGCAGAAAGTGAAAAATGGATAAAGAAGTTGTGGTACTTACGTACAATGCAATATAACTCAGCAATGAAATCTATGTCATCAGGCCCGTAGCAGCATAATGAGTGGATTCAGGTACGATGATGCTAACTGAAATAAGTCACACAAAAAAAGAAACATCATAAGATATCACTAATACACGGAATGTAAACTTGGCTACACAGGAACTGAATTACAAAACAGAACAGGGTCTCAAATTTAGAAAACCAACTTATGCTTGCTTAAGGGGAAAGGTGAGTTGGGGTGCTGCATAAAACCAGAGATTGAAATGAGCACAGATAAAGTTCCTTAAGCCAAATATGGAATAGACAAGAGTTACTCCTTGCTCAACGAAATGGACTCAACACCCCATATTAAATGCCTAAGAGTGTACCTGACTAGGAAGTATCTTAAAACCTATGGATTGCTATGTCTCCGAAAGAGAATCAAGCATGTGTACAGGGGCATAAACGCAGCAGTGATAGGATTGGAGAAGTTCGGTGAGCAAATGAAGGCCCTTTGAAATCATATTGCATGGTACCCATTCCACGGGTCTCAACTCTCCAGGTTTAAGGTATTCTTCCTTCAGCTAAAACATGCATGTGGAACCCAGAGTATGATCAACCGTGTGATCGGGAGACGTGTTCCAATATGTCTCAGTTTTCGTCCCCTGGTACTCAGGTGCAACATTCCAGACGCTTTACTAACACTCTCCCGACTTGGAGAGTCAGTGCCTTTAACCTCCTGTTTGGCCCAGTTTGCAATTTCTGCGGAAGATGAACAGGAATAGGGAGAACCAATGACAGACTAGCTGGAGGTGTCTGGACGGGCAAATTTAACTCTCATTTCCCACCAGGAAGAGGAATTAACCAAAGGCTCAGCGTGCCGTGCCGGAACCAGATTAGGGCCTGAAGCCAACATGCGGTGTTGCGGCCAGCTCACGAGAAAGCCAGTTGAAGAAAGGAGCTCAGGGGCACTGTAATTCACAAACCTGCAGAGTTATAAATGACAGCTATCGTCCAAAAATATACTGAAGTAAGGCTGCCAAGAGGACTTGAAAGCGGGGCAGAATTGCAGGAAACCGATTTCAGGAGGTAGACTGGAATTGCATTTAAAGCATAGGAAAAGAGGCAGAACGTCCACAATGATGCACTTGGCCAAAAAGGGCGTATGCGTTTTTTCCTGAATATATTCAGGAAAAAACGCATACGCCCTTTTTGGCCAACCAAGCAAGCTTGCAAAGGAAATCTGCACTACAATGAAGTCTCACTTCCCCCCGGTCCAAAGGGCCATCTGAAAAAAGTGTAAAATCCAGAAAGGCAGGACAGGCCATGGAGAACTGGGAGCCTTGTTATGCTGATGGGCGGGATGTAAATTGCCAACAGCCACTCGGGAGAAGTGTATGGTGTTTCCTGAAACATCTAAAAGACAAAGCAACAGAGCCTAGGGCACTTCCACTTATGGTCCTATAGCTTAGGGAAATTAAAATCAAAAGACACAGCCACCCCAAAGTTTGGGACGGCTCTGTTTACAAGAACCTGGTTTACGGTACAAGTTCAATATCGCAGAAAGTGAAAAACGGATAAAGAAGTTGTGGTACTTACGTACAATGCAGTATCACTCAGCAATGAAATCTATGTCATCAGGCCCGTAGCAGCATAATGAGTGGAATCAGGTATGATGATTCTAACTGAAATAAGTCACACAGGAAAAGAAACATCATAAGATATCACTAATACATGGAATGTAAACTTGGCTACATAGGAACTGAATTACAAAACAGAACAGGGTCTCTAATTTAGAAAACCAACTTATGCTTGCTTAAGGGGAAAGGTGAGTTGGGGTGCTGCATAAAACCAGAGATTGAAATGAGCACAGATAAAGTTCCTTAAGCCAAATATGGAATAGACAAGAGCTACTCCTTGCTCAACGAAATGGATTCAACACCCCATATTAAACACCTAAGAATGTACCTGACTAGGAAGTATCTTAAAACCTATGGATTGCTATGTCTCCAAAAGAGAATGAAGCGTGTGTGCAGGGGCATAAACGCAGCAGTGATAGGATTTGAGAGGTTCAGTGAGCAAATGAAGACCCTTTGAAGTCATATTGCATGGTACCCATTCCACGGGTCTCAACTCTCCAGGTTTAAGGTATTCTTCCTTCAGCTAAAACATGCATGTGGAACCCAGAGTATAATCAACTGTGTGATCGGGAGACGTGTTCCAATATGTGTCAGTTTTCGTCCCCTGGTACTCGGGTGCAACATTCCAGATGCTTTACTAACACTCTCCCAACTTGGAGAGTCAGTGCCTTTAACCTCCTGTTTGGCCCAGTTTGCAATTTCTGCGGAAGATGAACAGGAATAGGGAGAACCAATGACAGACCAGATGGAGGTGTCTGGATGGGCAAATTTAACTCTCATTTCGCACTAGGAAGAGGAATTAACCAAAGGCTCAGCGTGCCATGCCGGAACCAGATTAGGGCCTGAAGCAATCCTGCGGTGTTGCGGCCAGCTCACGAGAAAGCGAGTTGAAGAAAGGAGCTCAGGGGCACTGTAATTCACAAACCTGCAGAGTTATAAATGACAGCTATCGTCCAAAAATATACTGAAGTAAGGCTGCCAAGAGGACTTGAAAGCGGGGCAGAATTGCAGGAAACCGATTTCAGGAGGTAGACTGGAATTGCATTTAAAGCATAGGAAAAGAGGCAGAACGTCCACAATGATGCACTTGGCCAAAAAGGGCGTATGCGTTTTTTCCTGAATATATTCAGGAAAAAACGCATACGCCCTTTTTGGCCAACCAAGCAAGCTTGCAAAGGAAATCTGCACTACAATGAAGTCTCACTTCCCCCCGGTCAAAAGGGCCATCTGAAAAAAGTGTAAAATCCAGAAAGGCAGGACAGGCCATGGAGAACTGGGAGCCTTGTTATGCTGATGGGCGGGATGTCAATTGCCAACAGCCACTCGGGAGAAGTGTATGGTGTTTCCTGAAACATCTAAAAAACAAAGCAACAGAGCCTAGGGCACTTCCACTTATGGTCCTATAGCTTAGGGAAATTAAAATCAAAAGACACAGCCACCCCAAAGGTTGGGACGGCTCTGTTTACAAGAACCTGGTTTACGGTACAAGTTCAATATCGCAGAAAGTGAAAAATGGATAAAGAAGTTGTGGTACTTACGTACAATGCAATATCACTCAGCAATGAAATCTATGTCATCAGGCCCGTAGCAGCATAATGAGTGGATTCAGGTACGATGATTCTAACTGAAATAAGTCACACAAAAAAAGAAACATCATAAGATATCACTAATACACGGAATGTAAACTTGGCTACACAGGAACTGAATTACAAAACAGAACAGGGTCTCAAATTTAGAAAACCAACTTATGCTTGCTTAAGGGGAAAGGTGAGTTGGGGTGCTGCATAAAACCAGAGATTGAAATGAGCACAGATAAAGTTCCTTAAGCCAAATATGGAATAGACAAGAGTTACTCCTTGCTCAACGAAATGGACTCAACACCCCATATTAAATGCCTAAGAGTGTACCTGACTAGGAAGTATCTTAAAACCTATGGATTGCTATGTCTCCAAAAGAAAATCAAGCGTGTGTGCAGGGGCATAAACGCAGCAGTGATAGGATTGGAGAGGTTCGGTGAGCAAATGAAGACCCTTTGAAGTCATATTGCATGGTACCCATTCCACGGGTCTCAACTCTCCAGGTTTAAGGTATTCTTCCTTCAGCTAAAACATGCATGTGGAACCAAGAGTATGATCAAGCGTGTGATCGGGAGACGTGTTCCAATATGTCTCAGTTTTCGTCCCCTGGTACTCGGGTGCAACATTCCAGACGCTTTACTAACACTCTCCCGACTTGGAGAGTCAGTGCCTTTAACCTCCTGTTTGGCCCAGTTTGCAATTTCTGCGGAAGATGAACAGGAATAGGGAGAACCAATGACAGACTAGCTGGAGGTGTCTGGATGGGCAAATTTAACTCTCATTTCGCACCAGGAAGAGGAATTAACCAAAGGCTCAGCGTGCCGTGCCGGAACCAGATTAGGGCCTGAAGCCATCCTGCGGTGTTGCGGCCAGCTCACGAGAAAGCGAGTTGAAGAAAGGAGCTCAGGGGCACTGTAATTCACAAACCTGCAGAGTTATAAATGACAGCTATCGTCCAAAAATATACTGAAGTAAGGCTGCCAAGAGGACTTGAAAGCGGGGCAGAATTGCAGGAAACCGATTTCAGGAGGTAGACTGGAATTGCATTTAAAGCATAGGAAAAGAGGCAGAACGTCCACAATGATGCACTTGGCCAAAAAGGGCGTATGCGTTTTTTCCTGAATATATTCAGGAAAAAACGCATACGCCCTTTTTGGCCAACCAAGCAAGCTTGCAAAGGAAATCTGCACTACAATGAAGTCTCACTTCCCCCCGGTCCAAAGGGCCATCTGAAAAAAGTGTAAAATCCAGAAAGGCAGGACAGGCCATGGAGAACTGGGAGCCTTGTTATGCTGATGGGCGGGATGTCAATTGCCAACAGCCACTCGGGAGAAGTGTATGGTGTTTCCTGAAACATCTAAAAAACAAAGCAACAGAGCCTAGGGCACTTCCACTTATGGTCCTATAGCTTAGGGAAATTAAAATCAAAAAGACACAGCCACCCCAAAGGTTGGGACGGCTCTGTTTACAAGAACCTGGTTTACGGTACAAGTTCAATATCGCAGAAAGTGAAAAATGGATAAAGAAGTTGTGGGACTTATGTACAATGCAGTATCACTCAGCAATGAAATCTATGTCATCAGGCCCGTAGCAGCATAATGAGTGGATTCAGGTATGATGATTCTAACTGAAATAAGTCACACAGAAAAAGAAACATCATAAGATATCACTAATACACGGAATGTAAACTTGGCTACACAGGAACTGAATTACAAAACAGAACAGGTTCTCAAATTTAGAAAACAAACTTATGCTTGCTTAAGGGGAAAGGTGAGTTGGGGTGCTGCATAAAACCAGAGATTGAAATGAGCACAGATAAAGTTCCTTAAGCCAAATATGGAATAGACAAGAGCTACTCCTTGCTCAACGAAATGGATTCAACACCCCATATTAAACACCTAAGAATATACCTGACTAGGAAGTATCTTAAAACCTATGGATTGCTATGTCTCCGAAAGAGAATCAAGCGTGTGTACAGGGGCATAAACACAGCAGTGATAGGACTGGAGAGGTTCGGTGAGCAAATGAAGACCCTTTGAAATCATATTGCATGGTACCCATTCCACGGGTCTCAACTCTCCAGGTTTAAGGTATTCTTCCTTCAGCTAAAACATGCATGTGGAACCCAGAGTATGATCAACCGTGTGATCGGGAGACGTGTTCCAATATGTCTCAGTTTTCGTCCCCTGGTAATCCGGTTCAACATTCCAGACGCTTTACTAACACTCTCCCGACTTGGAGAGTCAGTGCCTTTAACCTCCTGTTTGGCCCAGTTTGCAATTTCTGCGGAAGATGAACAGGAATAGGGAGAACCAATGACAGACTAGCTGGAGGTGTCTGGACGGGCAAATTTAACTCTCATTTCCCACCAGGAAGAGGAATTAACCAAAGGCTCAGCGTGCCATGCCGGAACCAGATTAGGGCCTGAAGCCATCCTGCGGTGTTGCGGCCAGCTCACGAGAAAGCGAGTTGAAGAAAGGAGCTCAGGGGCACTGTAATTCACAAACCTGCAGAGTTATAAATGACAGCTATCGTCCAAAAATATACTGAAGTAAGGCTGCCAAGAGGACTTGAAAGCGGGGCAGAATTGCAGGAAACTGATTTCAGGAGGTAGACTGGAATTGCATTTAAAGCATAGGAAAAGAGGCAGAACGTCCACAATGATGCACTTGGCCAAAAAGGGCGTATATGTTTCTTCCTGAATATATTCAGGAAAAAACGCATACGCCCTTTTTGGCCAACCAAGCAAGCTTGCAAAGGAAATCTGCACTACAATGAAGTCTCACTTCCCCCCGGTCAAAAGGGCCATCTGAAAAAAGTGTAAAATCCAGAAAGGCATGACAGGCCATGGAGAACTGGGAGCCTTGTTATGCTGATGGGCGGGATGTCAATTGCCAACAGCCACTCGGGAGAAGTGTATGGTGTTTCCTGAAACATCTAAAAAACAAAGCAACAGAGCCTAGGGCACTTCCACTTATGGTCCTATAGCTTAGGGAAATTAAAATCAAAAGACACAGCCACCCCAAATGTTGGGACGGCTCTGTTTACAAGAACCTGGTTTACGGTACAAGTTCAATATCGCAGAAAGTGAAAAATGGATAAAGAATTTGTGGTACTTACGTACAATGCAATATAACTCAGCAATGAAATCTATGTCATCAGGCACTTAGCAGCATAATGAGTGGATTCAGGTACGATAATTCTAACTGAAATAAGTCACACAGGAAAAGAAACATCATAAGATATCACTAATACACGGAATGTAAACTTGGCTACACAGGAACTGAATTACAAAACAGAACAGGTTCTCAAATTTAGAAAACAAACTTATGCTTGCTTAAGGGGAAAGGTGAGTTGGGGTGCTGCATAAAACCAGAGATTGAAATGAGCACAGATAATGTTCCTTAAGCCAAATATGGAATAGACAAGAGCTACTCCTTGCTCAACGAAATGGATTCAACACCCCATATTAAACACCTAAGAATATACCTGACTAGGAAGTATCTTAAAACCTATGGATTGCTATGTCTCCGAAAGAGAATCAAGCGTGTGTACAGGGGCATAAACGCAGCAGTGATAGGATTGGAGAGGTTCGGTGAGCAAATGAAGACCCTTTGAAGTCATATTGCATGGTACCCATTCCACGGGTCTCAACTCTCCAGGTTTAAGGTATTCTTCCTTCAGCTAAAACATGCATGTGGAACCCAGAGTATGATCAACCGTGTGATCGGGAGACGTGTTCCAATATGTGTCAGTTTTCGTCCCCTGGTACTCGGGTGCAACATTCCAGACACTTTACTAACACTCTCCCGACTTGGATAGTCAGTGCCTTTAACCTCCTGTTTGGCCCAGTTCGCAATTTCTGCGGAAGATGAACAGGAATAGGGAGAACCAATGACAGACCAGATGGAGGTGTCTGGACGGGCAAATTTAACTCTCATTTCCCACCAGGAAGAGGAATTAACCAAAGGCTCAGCGTGCCGTGCCGGAACCAGATTAGGGCCTGAAGCCATCCTGCGGTGTTGCGGCCAGCTCACGAGAAAGCGAGTTGAAGAAAGGAGCTCAGGGGCACTGTAATTCACAAACCTGCAGAGTTATAAATAACAGCTATCGTCCAAAAATATACTGAAGTAAGGCTGCCAAGAGGACTTGAAAGCGGGGCAGAATTGCAGGAAACCGATTTCAGGAGGTAGACTGGAATTGCATTTAAAGCATAGGAAAAGAGGCAGAACGTCCACAATGATGCACTTGGCCAAAAAGGGCGTATGCGTTTTTTCCTGAATATATTCAGGAAAAAACGCATACGCCCTTTTTGGCCAACCAAGCAAGCTTGCAAAGGAAATCTGCACTACAATGAAGTCTCACTTCCCCCCGGTCAAAAGGGCCATCTGAAAAAAGTGTAAAATCCAGAAAGGCAGGACAGGCCATGGAGAACTTGGAGCCTTGTTATGCTGATGGGCGGAATGTCAATTGCCAACAGCCACTGGGGAGAAGTGTATGGTGTTTCCTGAAACATCTAAAAAACAAAGCAACAGAGCCTAGGGCACTTCCACTTATGGTCCTATAGCTTAGGGAAATTAAAATCAAAAAGACACAGCCACCCCAAAAGTTGGGACGGCTCTGTTTACAAGAACCTGGTTTACGGTACAAGTTCAATATCGCAGAAAGTGAAAAATGGATAAAGAAGTTGTGGTACTTACGTACAATGCAGTATCACTCAGCAATGAAATCTATGTCATCAGCCCCGTAGCAGCATAATGAGTGGATTCAGGTATGATGATTCTAACTGAAATAAGTCACACAGGAAAAGAAACATCATAAGATATCACTAATACACTGAATGTAAACTTGGCTACATAGGAACTGAATTACAAAACAGAACAGGGTCTCAAATTTAGAAAACCAACTTATGCTTGCTTAAGGGGAAAGGTGAGTTGGGGTGCTGCATAAAACCAGAGATTGAAATGAGCACAGATAAAGTTCCTTAAGCCAAATATGGAATAGACAAGAGCTACTCCTTGCTCAACGAAATGGATTCAACACCCCATATTAAACACCTAAGAATGTACCTGACTAGGAAGTATCTTAAAACCTATGGATTGCTATGTCTCCGAAAGAGAATCAAGCGTGTGTGCAGGGGCATAATTGCAGCAGTGATAGGATTGGAGAGGTTCAGTGAGCAAATGAAGACCCTTTGAAGTCATATTGCATGGTACCCATTCCACGGGTCTCAACTCTCCAGGTTTAAGGTATTCTTCCTTCAGCTAAAACATGCATGTGGAACCCAGAGTATGATCAACCGTGTGATCGGGAGACGTGTTCCAATATGTCTCAGTTTTCGTCCCCTGGTACTCGGGTGCAACATTCCAGACGCTTTACTAACACTCTCCCGACTTGGAGAGTCAGTGCCTTTAACCTCCTGTTTGGCCCAGTTTGCAATTTCTGCGGAAGATGAACAGGAATAGGGAGAACCAATGACAGACTAGCTGGAGGTGTCTGGATGGGCAAATTTAACTCTCATTTCGCACCAGGAAGAGGAATTAACCAAAGGCTCAGCGTGCCGTGCCGGAACCAGATTAGGGCCTGAAGCCATCCTGCGGTGTTGCGGCCAGCTCACGAGAAAGCGAGTTGAAGAAAGGAGCTCAGAGGCACTGTAATTCACAAACCTGCAGAGTTATAAATGACAGCTATCTTCCAAAAATATACTGAAGTAAGCCTGCAAGAGGACTTGAAAGCGGGGCAGAATTGCAGGAAACCGATTTCAGGAGGTAGACTGGAATTGCATTTAAAGCATAGGAAAAGAGGCAGAACGTCCACAATGATGCACTTGGCCAAAAAGGGCGTATGCGTTTTTTCCTGAATATATTCAGGAAAAAACGCATACGCCCTTTTTGGCCAACCAAGCAAGCTTGCAAAGGAAATCTGCACTACAATGAAGTATCACTTCCCCCCGGTCAAAAGGGCCATCTGAAAAAAGTGTAAAATCCAGAAAGGCAGGACAGGCCATGGAGAACTGGGAGCCTTGTTATGCTGATGGGCGGGATGTCAATTGCCAACAGCCACTCGGGAGAAGTGTATGGTGTTTCCTGAAACATCTAAAAAACAAAGCAACAGAGCCTAGGGCACTTCCACTTATGGTCCTATAGCTTAGGGAAATTAAAATCAAAAAGACACAGCCACCCCAAAAGTTGGGACGGCTCTGTTAACAAGAACCTGGTTTACGGTACAAGTTCAATATCGCAGAAAGTGAAAAATGGATAAAGAAGTTGTGGTACTTACGTACAATGTAGTATCACTCAGCAAGGAAATCTATGTCATCAGGCCCGTAGCAGCATCATGAGTGGATTCAGGTATGATGATTCTAACTGAAATAAGTCACACAGAAAAAGAAACATCATAAGATATCACTAATACACGGAATGTAAACTTGGCTACACAGGAACTGAATTACAAAACAGAACAGGGTCTCAAATTTAGAAACCCAACTTATGCTTGCTTAAGGGGAAAGGTGAGTTGGGGTGCTGCATAAAACCAGAGATTGAAATGAGCACAGATAAAGTTCCTTAAGCCAAATATGGAATAGACAAGAGCTACTCCTTGCTCAACGAAATGGATTCAACACCCCATATTAAACACCGAAGAATATACCTGACTAGGAAGTATCTTAAAACCTGTGGATTGCTATGTCTCCGAAAGAGAATCAAGCGTGTGTACAGGGGCATAAACGCAGCAGTGATAGGATTGGAGAGGTTCAGTGAGCAAATGAAGACCCTTTGAAGTCATATTGCATGGTACCCATTCCATGGGTCTCAACTCTCCAGGTTTAAGGTATTCTTCCTTCAGCTAAAACATGCATGTGGAACCCAGAGTATGATCAACCGTGTGATCGGGAGACGTGTTCCAATATGTCTCAGTTTTCGTCCCCTGGTACTCGGGTGCAACATTCCAGACGCTTTACTAACACTCTCCCGACTTGGAGAGTCAGTGCCTTTAACCTCCTATTTGGCCCAGTTTGCACTTTCTGCGGAAGATGAACAGGAATAGGCAGAACCAATGACAGACTAGATGGAGGTGTCTGGATGGGCAAATTTAACTCTCATTTCGCACCAGGAAGAGGAATTAACCAAAGGCTCAGTGTGCCACACCGGAACCAGATTAGGGCCTGAAGCAATCCTGCGGTGTTGCGGCCAGCTCACGAGAAAGCGAGTTGAAGAAAGGAGCTCAGGGGCACTGTAATTCACAAACCTGCAGAGTTATAAATGACAGCTATCTTCCAAAAATATACTGAAGTAAGGCTGCAAGAGGACTTGAAAGCGGGGCAGAATTGCAGGAAACCGATTTCAGGAGGTAGACTGGAATTGCATTTAAAGCATAGGAAAAGAGGCAGAACATCCACAATGATGCACTTGGCCAAAAAGGGCGTATGCGTTTTTTCCTGAATATATTCAGGAAAAACGCATACACCCTTTTTGGCCAACCAAGCAAGCTTGCAAAGGAAATCTGCACTACAATGAAGTCTCACTTCCCCCCGGTCAAAAGGGCCATCTGAAAAAAGTGTAAAATCCAGAAAGGCAGGACAGGCCATGGAGAACTGGGAGCCTTGTTATGCTGATGGGCGGGATGTCAATTGCCAACAGCCACTCGGGAGAAGTGTATGGTGTTTCCTGAAACATCTAAAAAACAAAGCAACAGAGCCTAGGGCACTTCCACTTATGGTCCTATAGCTTAGGGAAATTAAAATCAAAAGACACAGCCACCCCAAAGGTTGGGACGGCTCTGTTTACAAGAACCTGGTTTACGGTACAAGTTCAATATCGCAGAAAGTGAAAAATGGATAAAGAAGTTGTGGTACTTACGTACAATGCAGTATCACTCAGCAAGGAAATCTATGTCATCAGGCCCGTAGCAGCATCATGAGTGGATTCAGGTATGATGATTCTAACTGAAATAAGTCACACAGAAAAAGAAACATCATAAGATATCACTAATACACTGAATGTAACCTTGGCTACACAGGAACTGAATTACAAAACAGAACAGGGTCTCAAATTTAGAAAACCAACTTATGCTTGCTTAAGGGGAAAGGTGAGTTGGGGTGCTGCATAAAACCAGAGATTGAAATGAGCACAGATAAAGTTCCTTAAGCCAAATATGGAATAGACAAGAGTTACTCCTTGCTCAACGAAATGGATTCAACACCCCATATTAAACACATAAGAATGTACCTGACTAGGAAGTATCTTAAAACCTATGGATTGCTATGTCTCCGAAAGAGAATCAAGCGTGTGTGCAGGGGCATAATTGCAGCAGTGATAGGATTGGAGAGGTTCAGTTAGCAAATGAAGACCCTTTGAAGTCATATTGCATGGTACCCATTCCACGGGTCTCAACTCTCCAGGTTTAAGGTATTCTTCCTTCAGCTAAAACATGCATGTGGAACCCAGAGTATGATCAACCGTGTGATCGGGAGACGTGTTCCAATATGTCTCAGTTTTCGTCCCCTGGTACTCGGGTGCAACATTCCAGACGCTTTACTAACACTCTCCCGACTTGGAGAGTCAGTGCCTTTAACCTCCTGTTTGGCCCAGTTTGCAATTTCTGCGGAAGATGAACAGGAATAGGGAGAACCAATGACAGACTAGCTGGAGGTGTCTGGATGGGCAAATTTAACTCTCATTTCGCACCAGGAAGAGGAATTAACCAAAGGCTCAGCGTGCCGTGCCGGAACCAGATTAGGGCCTGAAGCCATCCTGCGGTGTTGCGGCCAGCTCACGAGAAAGCGAGTTGAAGAAAGGAGCTCAGAGGCACTGTAATTCACAAACCTGCAGAGTTATAAATGACAGCTATCTTCCAAAAATATACTGAAGTAAGGCTGCAAGAGGACTTGAAAGCGGGGCAGAATTGCAGGAAACCGATTTCAGGAGGTAGACTGGAATTGCATTGAAAGCATAGGAAAAGAGGCAGAACGTCCACAATGATGCACTTGGCCAAAAAGGGCGTATATGTTTCTTCCTGAATATATTCAGGAAAAAACGCATACGCCCTTTTTGGCCAACCAAGCAAGCTTGCAAAGGAAATCTGCACTACAATGAAGTCTCACTTCCCCCCGGTCAAAAGGGCCATCTGAAAAAAGTGTAAAATCCAGAAAGGCAGGACAGGCCATGGAGAACTGGGAGCCTTGTTATGCTGATGGGCGGGATGTCAATTGCCAACAGCCACTCGGGAGAAGTGTATGGTGTTTCCTGAAACATCAAAAAACAAAGCAACAGAGCCTAGGGCACTTCCACTTATGGTCCTATAGCTTAGGGAAATTAAAATCAAAAGACACAGCCACCCCAAATGTTGGGACGGCTCTGTTTACAAGAACCTGGTTTACGGTACAAGTTCAATATCGCAGAAAGTGAAAAATGGATAAAGAATTTGTGGTACTTACGTACAATGCAATATAACTCAGCAATGAAATCTATGTCATCAGGCACTTAGCAGCATAATGAGTGGATTCAGGTACGATAATTCTAACTGAAATAAGTCACACAGGAAAAGAAACATCATAAGATATCACTAATACACGGAATGTAAACTTGGCTACACAGGAACTGAATTACAAAACAGAACAGGTTCTCAAATTTAGAAAACAAACTTATGCTTGCTTAAGGGGAAAGGTGAGTTGGGGTGCTGCATAAAACCAGAGATTGAAATGAGCACAGATAATGTTCCTTAAGCCAAATATGGAATAGACAAGAGCTACTCCTTGCTCAACGAAATGGATTCAACACCCCATATTAAACACCTAAGAATATACCTGACTAGGAAGTATCTTAAAACCTATGGATTGCTATGTCTCCGAAAGAGAATCAAGCGTGTGTACAGGGGCATAAACGCAGCAGTGATAGGATTGGAGAGGTTCGGTGAGCAAATGAAGACCCTTTGAAGTCATATTGCATGGTACCCATTCCACGGGTCTCAACTCTCCAGGTTTAAGGTATTCTTCCTTCAGCTAAAACATGCATGTGGAACCCAGAGTATGATCAACCGTGTGATCGGGAGACGTGTTCCAATATGTGTCAGTTTTCGTCCCCTGGTACTCGGGTGCAACATTCCAGACACTTTACTAACACTCTCCCGACTTGGATAGTCAGTGCCTTTAACCTCCTGTTTGGCCCAGTTCGCAATTTCTGCGGAAGATGAACAGGAATAGGGAGAACCAATGACAGACCAGATGGAGGTGTCTGGACGGGCAAATTTAACTCTCATTTCCCACCAGGAAGAGGAATTAACCAAAGGCTCAGCGTGCCGTGCCGGAACCAGATTAGGGCCTGAAGCCATTCTGCGGTGTTGCGGCCAGCTCACGAGAAAGCGAGTTGAAGAAAGGAGCTCAGGGGCACTGTAATTCACAAACCTGCAGAGTTATAAATAACAGCTATCGTCCAAAAATATACTGAAGTAAGGCTGCCAAGAGGACTTGAAAGCGGGGCAGAATTGCAGGAAACCGATTTCAGGAGGTAGACTGGAATTGCATTTAAAGCATAGGAAAAGAGGCAGAACGTCCACAATGATGCACTTGGCCAAAAAGGGCGTATGCGTTTTTTCCTGAATATATTCAGGAAAAAACGCATACGCCCTTTTTGGCCAACCAAGCAAGCTTGCAAAGGAAATCTGCACTACAATGAAGTCTCACTTCCCCCCGGTCAAAAGGGCCATCTGAAAAAAGTGTAAAATCCAGAAAGGCAGGACAGGCCATGGAGAACTTGGAGCCTTGTTATGCTGATGGGCGGAATGTCAATTGCCAACAGCCACTGGGGAGAAGTGTATGGTGTTTCCTGAAACATCTAAAAAACAAAGCAACAGAGCCTAGGGCACTTCCACTTATGGTCCTATAGCTTAGGGAAATTAAAATCAAAAAGACACAGCCACCCCAAAAGTTGGGACGGCTCTGTTTACAAGAACCTGGTTTACGGTACAAGTTCAATATCGCAGAAAGTGAAAAATGGATAAAGAAGTTGTGGTACTTACATACAATGCAGTATCACTCAGCAATGAAATCTATGTCATCAGCCCCGTAGCAGCATAATGAGTGGATTCAGGTATGATGATTCTAACTGAAATAAGTCACACAGGAAAAGAAACATCATAAGATATCACTAATACACTGAATGTAAACTTGGCTACATAGGAACTGAATTACAAAACAGAACAGGGTCTCAAATTTAGAAAACCAACTTATGCTTGCTTAAGGGGAAAGGTGAGTTGGGGTGCTGCATAAAACCAGAGATTGAAATGAGCACAGATAAAGTTCCTTAAGCCAAATATGGAATAGACAAGAGCTACTCCTTGCTCAACGAAATGGATTCAACACCCCATATTAAACACCTAAGAATGTACCTGACTAGGAAGTATCTTAAAACCTATGGATTGCTATGTCTCCGAAAGAGAATCAAGCGTGTGTGCAGGGGCATAATTGCAGCAGTGATAGGATTGGAGAGGTTCAGTGAGCAAATGAAGACCCTTTGAAGTCATATTGCATGGTACCCATTCCACGGGTCTCAACTCTCCAGGTTTAAGGTATTCTTCCTTCAGCTAAAACATGCATGTGGAACCCAGAGTATGATCAACCGTGTGATCGGGAGACGTGTTCCAATATGTCTCAGTTTTCGTCCCCTGGTACTCGGGTGCAACATTCCAGACGCTTTACTAACACTCTCCCGACTTGGAGAGTCAGTGCCTTTAACCTCCTGTTTGGCCCAGTTTGCAATTTCTGCGGAAGATGAACAGGAATAGGGAGAACCAATGACAGACTAGCTGGAGGTGTCTGGATGGGCAAATTTAACTCTCATTTCGCACCAGGAAGAGGAATTAACCAAAGGCTCAGCGTGCCGTGCCGGAACCAGATTAGGGCCTGAAGCCATCCTGCGGTGTTGCGGCCAGCTCACGAGAAAGCGAGTTGAAGAAAGGAGCTCAGAGGCACTGTAATTCACAAACCTGCAGAGTTATAAATGACAGCTATCTTCCAAAAATATACTGAAGTAAGCCTGCAAGAGGACTTGAAAGCGGGGCAGAATTGCAGGAAACCGATTTCAGGAGGTAGACTGGAATTGCATTTAAAGCATAGGAAAAGAGGCAGAACGTCCACAATGATGCACTTGGCCAAAAAGGGCGTATGCGTTTTTTCCTGAATATATTCAGGAAAAAACGCATACGCCCTTTTTGGCCAACCAAGCAAGCTTGCAAAGGAAATCTGCACTACAATGAAGTATCACTTCCCCCCGGTCAAAAGGGCCATCTGAAAAAAGTGTAAAATCCAGAAAGGCAGGACAGGCCATGGAGAACTGGGAGCCTTGTTATGCTGATGGGCGGGATGTCAATTGCCAACAGCCACTCGGGAGAAGTGTATGGTGTTTCCTGAAACATCTAAAAAACAAAGCAACAGAGCCTAGGGCACTTCCACTTATGGTCCTATAGCTTAGGGAAATTAAAATCAAAAAGACACAGCCACCCCAAAAGTTGGGACGGCTCTGTTAACAAGAACCTGGTTTACGGTACAAGTTCAATATCGCAGAAAGTGAAAAATGGATAAAGAAGTTGTGGTACTTACGTACAATGCAGTATCACTCAGCAAGGAAATCTATGTCATCAGGCCCGTAGCAGCATCATGAGTGGATTCAGGTATGATGATTCTAACTGAAATAAGTCACACAGAAAAAGAAACATCATAAGATATCACTAATACACGGAATGTAAACTTGGCTACACAGGAACTGAATTACAAAACAGAACAGGGTCTCAAATTTAGAAACCCAACTTATGCTTGCTTAAGGGGAAAGGTGAGTTGGGGTGCTGCATAAAACCAGAGATTGAAATGAGCACAGATAAAGTTCCTTAAGCCAAATATGGAATAGACAAGAGCTACTCCTTGCTCAACGAAATGGATTCAACACCCCATATTAAACACCGAAGAATATACCTGACTAGGAAGTATCTTAAAACCTGTGGATTGCTATGTCTCCGAAAGAGAATCAAGCGTGTGTACAGGGGCATAAACGCAGCAGTGATAGGATTGGAGAGGTTCGGTGAGCAAATGAAGACCCTTTGAAGTCATATTGCATGGTACCCATTCCACGGGTCTCAACTCTCCAGGTTTAAGGTATTCTTCCTTCAGCTAAAACATGCATGTGGAACCCAGAGTATGATCAACCGTGTGATCGGGAGACGTGTTCCAATATGTCTCAGTTTTCGTCCCCTGGTACTCGGGTGCAACATTCCAGACGCTTTACTAACACTCTCCCGACTTGGAGAGTCAGTGCCTTTAACCTCCTATTTGGCCCAGTTTGCAATTTCTGCGGAAGATGAACAGGAATAGGCAGAACCAATGACAGACTAGATGGAGGTGTCTGGATGGGCAAATTTAACTCTCATTTCGCACCAGGAAGAGGAATTAACCAAAGGCTCAGCGTGCCACACCGGAACCAGATTAGGGCCTGAAGCAATCCTGCGGTGTTGCGGCCAGCTCACGAGAAAGCGAGTTGAAGAAAGGAGCTCAGGGGCACTGTAATTCACAAACCTGCAGAGTTATAAATGACAGCTATCTTCCAAAAATATACTGAAGTAAGGCTGCAAGAGGACTTGAAAGCGGGGCAGAATTGCAGGAAACCGATTTCAGGAGGTAGACTGGAATTGCATTTAAAGCATAGGAAAAGAGGCAGAACATCCACAATGATGCACTTGGCCAAAAAGGGCGTATGCGTTTTTTCCTGAATATATTCAGGAAAAACGCATACACCCTTTTTGGCCAACCAAGCAAGCTTGCAAAGGAAATCTGCACTACAATGAAGTCTCACTTCCCCCCGGTCAAAAGGGCCATCTGAAAAAAGTGTAAAATCCAGAAAGGCAGGACAGGCCATGGAGAACTGGGAGCCTTGTTATGCTGATGGGCGGGATGTCAATTGCCAACAGCCACTCGGGAGAACTGTATGGTGTTTCCTGAAACATCAAAAAACAAAGCAACAGAGCCTAGGGCACTTCCACTTATGGTCCTATAGCTTAGGGAAATTAAAATCAAAAGACACAGCCACCCCAAAGGTTGGGACGGCTCTGTTTACAAGAACCTGGTTTACGGTACAAGTTCAATATCGCAGAAAGTGAAAAATGGATAAAGAAGTTGTGGTACTTACGTACAATGCAGTATCACTCAGCAAGGAAATCTATGTCATCAGGCCCGTAGCAGCATCATGAGTGGATTCAGGTATGATGATTCTAACTGAAATAAGTCACACAGAAAAAGAAACATCATAAGATATCACTAATACACTGAATGTAACCTTGGCTACACAGGAATTGAATTACAAAACAGAACAGGGTCTCAAATTTAGAAAACCAACTTATGCTTGCTTAAGGGGAAAGGTGAGTTGGGGTGCTGCATAAAACCAGAGATTGAAATGAGCACAGATAAAGTTCCTTAAGCCAAATATGGAATAGACAAGAGTTACTCCTTGCTCAACGAAATGGATTCAACACCCCATATTAAACACATAAGAATGTACCTGACTAGGAAGTATCTTAAAACCTATGGATTGCTATGTCTCCGAAAGAGAATCAAGCGTGTGTGCAGGGGCATAATTGCAGCAGTGATAGGATTGGAGAGGTTCAGTTAGCAAATGAAGACCCTTTGAAGTCATATTGCATGGTACCCATTCCACGGGTCTCAACTCTCCAGGTTTAAGGTATTCTTCCTTCAGCTAAAACATGCATGTGGAACCCAGAGTATGATCAACCGTGTGATCGGGAGACGTGTTCCAATATGTCTCAGTTTTCGTCCCCTGGTACTCGGGTGCAACATTCCAGACGCTTTACTAACACTCTCCCGACTTGGAGAGTCAGTGCCTTTAACCTCCTGTTTGGCCCAGTTTGCAATTTCTGCGGAAGATGAACAGGAATAGGGAGAACCAATGACAGACTAGCTGGAGGTGTCTGGATGGGCAAATTTAACTCTCATTTCGCACCAGGAAGAGGAATTAACCAAAGGCTCAGCGTGCCGTGCCGGAACCAGATTAGGGCCTGAAGCCATCCTGCGGTGTTGCGGCCAGCTCACGAGAAAGCGAGTTGAAGAAAGGAGCTCAGAGGCACTGTAATTCACAAACCTGCAGAGTTATAAATGACAGCTATCTTCCAAAAATATACTGAAGTAAGGCTGCAAGAGGACTTGAAAGCGGGGCAGAATTGCAGGAAACCGATTTCAGGAGGTAGACTGGAATTGCATTGAAAGCATAGGAAAAGAGGCAGAACGTCCACAATGATGCACTTGGCCAAAAAGGGCGTATGCGTTTTTTCCTGAATATATTCAGGAAAAAACGCATACGCCCTTTTTGGCCAACCAAGCAAGCTTGCAAAGGAAATCTGCACTACAATGAAGTCTCACTTCCCCCCGGTCAAAAGGGCCATCTGAAAAAAGTGTAAAATCCAGAAAGGCAGGACAGGCCATGGAGAACTGGGAGCCTTGTTATGCTGATGGGCGGGATGTCAATTGCCAAAAGCCACTTGGGAGAAGTGTATGGTGTTTCCTGAAACATCTAAAAAACAAAGCAACAGAGCCTAGGGCACTTCCACTTATGGTCCTATAGCTTAGGGAAATTAAAATCAAAAGACACAGCCACCCCAAAAGTTGGGACGGCTCTGTTAACAAGAACCTGGTTTACGGTACAAGTTCAATATCGCAGAAAGTGAAAAATGGATAAAGAAGTTGTGGTACTTACGTACAATGCAGTATCACTCAGCAAGGAAATCTATGTCATCAGGCCTGTAGCAGCATCATGAGTGGATTCAGGTATGATGATTCTAACTGAAATAAGTCACACAGAAATAGAAACATCATAAGATATCACTAATACACGGAATGTAAACTTGGCTACACAGGAACTGAATTACAAAACAGAACAGGGTCTCAAATTTAGAAACCCAACTTATGCTTGCTTAAGGGGAAAGGTGAGTTGGGGTGCTGCATAAAACCAGAGATTGAAATGAGCACAGATAAAGTTCCTTAAGCCAAATATGGAATAGACAAGAGCTACTCCTTGCTCAACGAAATGGATTCAACACCCCATATTAAACACCGAAGAATATACCTGACTAGGAAGTATCTTAAAACCTGTGGATTGCTATGTCTCCGAAAGAGAATCAAGCGTGTGTACAGGGGCATAAACGCAGCAGTGATAGGATTGGAGAGGTTCGGTGAGCAAATGAAGACCCTTTGAAGTCATATTGCATGGTACCCATTCCACGGGTCTCAACTCTCCAGGTTTAAGGTATTCTTCCTTCAGCTAAAACATGCATGTGGAACCCAGAGTATGATCAACCGTGTGATCGGGAGACGTGTTCCAATATGTCTCAGTTTTCGTCCCCTGGTACTCGGGTGCAACATTCCAGACGCTTTACTAACACTCTCCCGACTTGGAGAGTCAGTGCCTTTAACCTCCTGTTTGGCCCAGTTTGCAATTTCTGCGGAAGATGAACAGGAATAGGGAGAACCAATGACAGACTAGCTGGAGGTGTCTGGACGGGCAAATTTAACTCTCATTTCCCACCAGGAAGAGGAATTAACCAAAGGCTCAGCGTGCCGTGCCGGAACCAGATTAGGGCCTGAAGCCATCCTGTGGTGTTGTGGCCAGCTCACAAGAAAGCGACATGAAGAAAGGAGCTCAGGGGCACTGTAATTCACAAACCTGCAGAGTTATAAATGACAGCTATCGTCCAAAAATATACTGAAGTAAGGCTGCCAAGAGGACTTGAAAGCGGGGCAGAATTGCAGGAAACCGATTTCAGGAGGTAGACTGGAATTGCATTTAAAGCATAGGAAAAGAGGCAGAACGTCCACAATGATGCACTTGGCCAAAAAGGGCGTATGCGTTTTTTCCTGAATATATTCAGGAAAAAACGCATACGCCCTTTTTGGCCAACCAAGCAAGCTTGCAAAGGAAATCTGCACTACAATGAAGTCTCACTTCCCCCCGGTCCAAAGGGCCATCTGAAAAAAGTGTAAAATCCAGAAAGGCAGGACAGGCCATGGAGAACTGGGAGCCTTGTTATGCTGATGGGCGGGATGTAAATTGCCAACAGCCAATCGGGAGAAGTGTATGGTGTTTCCTGAAACAGCTAAAAAACAAAGCAACAGAGCCTAGGGCACTTCCACTTATGGTCCTATAGCTTAGGGAAATTAAAATCAAAAGACACAGCCACCCCAAAGGTTGGGACGGCTCTGTTTACAAGAACCTGGTTTACGGTACAAGTTCAATATCGCAGAAAGTGAAAAATGGATAAAGAAGTTGTGGTACTTACGTACAATGCAGTATCACTCAGCAATGAAATCTATGTCATCAGGCCCGTAGCCGCATAATGAGTGGATTCAGGTATGATGATTCTAACTGAAATAAGTCACACAGGAAAAGAAACATCATAAGATATCACTAATACACGGAATGTAACCTTGGCTACACAGGAACTGAATTACAAAACAGAACAGGGTCTCAAATTTGGAAAACCAACTTATGCTTCCTTAAGGGGAAAGGTGAGTTGGGGTGCTGCATAAAACCAGAGATTGAAATGAGCACAGATAAAGTTCCTTAAGCCAAATATGGAATAGACAAGAGCTACTCCTTGCTAAACGAAATGGACTCAACACCCCATATTAAATGCCTAAGAGTGTACCTGACTAGGAAGTATCTTAAAACCTATGGATTGCTATGTCTCCAAAAGAGAATCAAGCGTGTGTACAGGGGCATAAACGCAGCAGTGATAGGACTGGAGAGGTTCGGTGAGCAAATGAAGACCCTTTGAAGTCATATTGCATGGAATCCATTCCACGGGTCTCAACTCTCCAGGTTTAAGGTATTCTTCCTTCAGCTAAAACATGCATGTGGAACCCAGAGTATGATCAACCGTGTGATCGGGAGACGTGTTCCAATATGTGTCAGATTTCGTCCCCTGGTACTCGGGTGCAACATTCCAGACGCTTTACTAACACTCTCCCGACTTGGAGAGTCAGTGCCTTTAACCTCCTGTTTGGCCCAGTTTGCAATTTCTGCGGAAGATGAACAGGAATAGGGAGAACCAATGACAGACTAGCTGGAGGTGTCTGGACGGGCAAATTTAACTCTCATTTCCCACCAGGAAGAGGAATTAACCAAAGGCTCAGCGTGCCGTGCCGGAACCAGATTAGGGCCTGAAGCCATCCTGCGGTGTTGCGGCCAGCTCACAAGAAAGCGACATGAAGAAAGGAGCTCAGGGGCACTGTAATTCACAAACCTGCAGAGTTATAAATGACAGCTATCGTCCAAAAATATACTGAAGTAAGGCTGCCAAGAGGACTTGAAAGCGGGGCAGAATTGCAGGAAACCGATTTCAGGAGGTAGACTGGAATTGCATTTAAAGCATAGGAAAAGAGGCAGAACGTCCACAATGATGCACTTGGCCAAAAAGGGCGTATGCGTTTTTTCCTGAATATATTCAGGAAAAAACGCATACGCCCTTTTTGGCCAACCAAGCAAGCTTGCAAAGGAAATCTGCACTACAGTGAAGTCTCACTTCCCCCCGGTCAAAAGGGCCATCTGAAAAAAGTGTAAAATCCAGAAAGGCAGGACAGGCCATGGAGAACTGGGAGCCTTGTTATGCTGATGGGCGGGATGTAAATTGCCAACAGCCACTCGGGAGAAGTGTATGGTGTTTCCTGAAACATCTAAAAAACAAAGCAACAGAGCCTAGGGCACTTCCACTTATGGTCCTATAGCTTAGGGAAATTAAAATCAAAAGACACAGCCACCCCAAAGGTTGGGACGGCTCTGTTTACAAGAACCTGGTTTACGGTACAAGTTCAATATCGCAGAAAGTGAAAAATGGATAAAGAGGTTGTGGTACTTACGTACAATGCAATATCACTCAGCAATGAAATCTATGTCATCAGGCCCGTAGCAGCATAATGAGTGGATTCAGGTACGATGATTCTAACTGAAATAAGTCACACAGAAAAAGAAACATCATAAGATATCACTAATACACGGAATGTAAACTTGGCTACACAGGAACTGAATTACAAAACAGAACAGGGTCTCAAATTTAGAAAAGCAACTTATGCTTGCTTAAGGGGAAAGGTGAGTTGGGGTGCTGCATAAAACCAGAGATTGAAATGAGCACAGATAAAGTTCCTTAAGCCAAATATGGAATAGACAAGAGCTACTCCTTGCTCAACGAAATGGACTCAACACCCCATATTAAATGCCTAAGAGTGTACCTGACTAGGAAGTATCTTAAAACCTATGGATTGCTATGTCTCCGAAAGAGAATCAAGCGTGTGTGCAGGGGCATAAACGCAGCAGTGATAGGATTGGAGAGGTTCGGTGAGCAAATGAAGACCCTTTGAAGTCATATTGCATGGTACCCATTCCACGGGTCTCAACTCTCCAAGTTTAAGGTATTCTTCCTTCAGCTAAAACGTGCATTTGGAAGCCAGAGTATGATCAACCGTGTGATCGGGAGACGTGTTCAAATATGTCTCCGTTTTCGTCCCCTGGTACTCGGGTGCAACATTCCAGACGCTTTACTAACACTCTCCCGACTTGGAGAGTCAGTGCCTTTAACCTCCTGTTTGGCCCAGTTTGCAATTTCTGCGGAAGATGAACAGGAATATGCAGAACCAATGACAGACTAGATGGAGGTGTCTGGATGGGCAAGTTTAACTCTCATTTCCCACCAGGAAGAGGAATTAACCAAAGGCTCAGCGTGCCGTGCCGGAACCAGATTAGGGCCTGAAGCAATCCTGCGGTGTTGCGGCAGGCTCACGAGAAAGTGAGTTGAAGAAAGGAGCTCAGGGGCACTGTAATTCACAAACCTGCAGAGTTATAAATGACAGCTATCGTCCAAAAATATACTGAAGTAAGGCTGCCAAGAGGACTTGAAAGCGGGGCAGAATTGCAGGAAACCGATTTCAGGAGGTAGACTGGAATTGCATTTAAAGCATAGGAAAAGAGGCAGAACGTCCACAATGATGCACTTGGCCAAAAAGGGCGTATGCGTTTTTTCCTGAATATATTCAGGAAAAAACGCATACGCCCTTTTTGGCCAACCAAGCAAGCTTGCAAAGGAAATCTGCACTACAATGAAGTCTCACTTCCCCCCGGTCAAAAGGGCCATCTGAAAAAAGTGTAAAATCCAGAAAGGCAGGACAGGTCATGGAGAACTGGGAGCCTTGTTATGCTGATGGGCGGGATGTAAATTGCCAACAGCCACTCGGGAGAAGTGTATGGTGTTTCCTGAAACATCTAAAAAACAAAGCAACAGAGCCTAGGGCACTTCCACTTATGGTCCTATAGCTTAGGGAAATTAAAATCAAAAGACACAGCCACCCCAAATGTTGGGACGGCTCTGTTTACAAGAACCTGGTTTACGGTACAAGTTCAATATCGCAGAAAGTGAAAAATGGATAAAGAAGTTGTGGTACTTACGTACAATGCAGTATCACTCAGCAATGAAATCTATGTCATCAGGCCCGTAGCAGCATAATGAGTGGATTCAGGTATGATGATTCTAACTGAAATAAGTCACACAGAAAAAGAAACATCATAAGATATCACTAATACACGGAATGTAAACTTGGCTACACAGGAACTGAATTACAAAACAGAACAGGGTCTCAAATTTAGAAAACCAACTTATGCTTGCTTAAGGGGAAAGGTGAGTTGGGGTGCTGCATAAAACCAGAGATTGAAATGAGCACAGATAAAGTTCCTTAAGCCAAATATGGAATAGACAAGAGCTACTCCTTGCTCAACGAAATGGATTCAACACCCCATATTAAACACCTAAGAATGTACCTGACTAGGAAGTATCTTAAAACCTATGGATTGCTATGTCTCCAAAAGAGAATGAAGCGTGTGTGCAGGGGCATAAACGCAGCAGTGATAGGATTGGAGAGGTTCGGTGAGCAAATGAAGACCCTTTGAAGTCATATTGCATGGTACCCATTCCACGGGTCTCAACTCTCCAGGTTTAAGGTATTCTTCCTTCAGCTAAAACATGCATGTGGAACCCAGAGTATGATCAACCGTGTGATCGGGAGACGTGTTCCAATATGTCTCAGTTTTCGTCCCCTAGTACTCGGGTGCAACATTCCAGACGCTTTACTAACACTCTCCCGGCTTGGAGAGTCAGTGCCTTTAACCTCCTGTTTGGCCCAGTTTGCAATTTCTGCGGAAGATGAACAGGAATAGGCAGAACCAATGACAGACTAGCTGGAGGTGTCTGGACGGGCAAATTTAACTCTCATTTCGCACCAGGAAGAGGAATTAACCAAAGGCTAAGCGTGCCATGCCGGAACCAGATTAGGGCCTGAAGCAATCTTGCGGTGTTGTGGCCAGCTCACGAGAAAGCGAGTTGAAGAAAGGAGCTCAGGGGCACTGTAATTCACAAAGCTGCAGAGTTATAAATGACAGCTATCGTCCAAAAATATACTGAAGTAAGGCTGCCAAGAGGACTTGAAAGCGGGGCAGAATTGCAGGAAACCGATTTCAGGAGGTAGACGAATTGCATTTAAAGCATAGGAAAAGAGGCAGAACGTCCACAATGATGCACTTGGCCAAAAAGGGCGTATGCGTTTTTTCCTGAATATATTCAGGAAAAAACGCATACGCCCTTTTTGGCCAACCAAGCAAGCTTGCAAAGGAAATCTGCACTACAATGAAGTGTCACTTCCCCCCGGTCAAAAGGGCCATCTGAAAAAAGTGTAAAATCCAGAAAGGCAGGACAGGCCATGGAGAACTGGGAGCCTTGTTATGCTGATGGGCGGGATGTAAATTGCCAACAGCCACTCGGGAGAAGTGTATGGTGTTTCCTGAAACATCTAAAAAACAAAGCAACAGAGCCTAGGGCACTTCCACTTATGATCCTATAGCTTAGGGAAATTAAAATCAAAAGACACAGCCACCCCAAAGGTTGGGACGGCTCTCTTTACAAGAACCTGGTTTACGGTACAAGTTCAATATCGCAGAAAGTGAAAAATGGATAAAGAAGTTGTGGTACTTACGTACAATGCAGTATCACTCAGCAATGAAATCTATGTCATCAGGCCCGTAGCAGCATAATGAGTGGATTCAGGTATGATGATTCTAACTGAAATAAGTCACACAGGAAAAGAAACATCATAAGATATCACTAATACACGGAATGTAACCTTGGCTACACAGGAACTGAATTACAAAACAGAACAGGGTCTCAAATTTGGAAAACCAACTTATGCTTGCTTAAGGGGAAAGGTGAGTTGGGGTGCTGCATAAAACCAGAGATTGAAATGAGCACAGATAAAGTTCCTTAAGCCAAATATGGAATAGACAAGAGCTACTCCTTGCTCAACGAAATGGATTCAACACCCCATATTAAACACCGAAGAATATACCTGACTAGGAAGTATCTTAAAACCTGTGGATTGCTATGTCTCCGAAAGAGAATCAAGCGTGTGTACAGGGGCATAAACGCAGCAGTGATAGGATTGGAGAGGTTCGGTGAGCAAATGAAGACCCTTTGAAGTCATATTGCATGGTACCCATTCCACGGGTCTCAACTCTCCAGGTTTAAGGTATTCTTCCTTCAGCTAAAACATGCATGTGGAACCCAGAGTATGATCAACCGTGTGATCGGGAGACGTGTTCCAATATGTCTCAGTTTTCGTCCCCTGGTACTCGGGTGCAACATTCCAGACGCTTTACTAACACTCTCCCGACTTGGAGAGTCAGTGCCTTTAACCTCCTATTTGGCCCAGTTTGCAATTTCTGCGGAAGATGAACAGGAATAGGGAGAACCAATGACAGACTAGATGGAGGTGTCTGGATGGGCAAATTTAACTCTCATTTCGCACCAGGAAGAGGAATTAACCAAAGGCTCAGCGTGCCACGCCGGAACCAGATTAGGGCCTGAAGCAATCCTGCGGTGTTGCGGCCAGCTCACGAGAAAGCGAGTTGAAGAAAGGAGCTCAGGGGCACTGTAATTCACAAACCTGCAGAGTTATAAATGACAGCTATCTTCCAAAAATATACTGAAGTAAGGCTGCAAGAGGACTTGAAAGCGGGGCAGAATTGCAGGAAACCGATTTCAGGAGGTAGACTGGAATTGCATTTAAAGCATAGGAAAAGAGGCAGAACATCCACAATGATGCACTTGGCCAAAAAGGGCGTATGCGATTTTTCCTGAATATATTCAGGAAAAACGCATACGCCCTTTTTGGCCAACCAAGCAAGCTTGCAAAGGAAATCTGCACTACAATGAAGTCTCACTTCCCCCCGGTCAAAAGGGCCATCTGAAAAAAGTGTAAAATCCAGAAAGGCAGGACAGGCCATGGAGAACTGGGAGCCTTGTTATGCTGATGGGCGGGATGTCAATTGCCAACAGCCACTCGGGAGAACTGTATGGTGTTTCCTGAAACATCTAAAAAACAAATCAACAGAGCCTAGGGCACTTCCACTTATGGTCCTATAGCTTAGGGAAATTAAAATCAAAAGACACAGCCACCCCAA
Source organism: Lagenorhynchus albirostris (assembly GCF_949774975.1). Taxonomy (NCBI): domain Eukaryota; kingdom Metazoa; phylum Chordata; class Mammalia; order Artiodactyla; family Delphinidae; genus Lagenorhynchus; species Lagenorhynchus albirostris. The sequence goes on along the minus strand of NW_026783280.1, from coordinate 504,147 downwards.
AGGTTGGGACGGCTCTCTTTACAAGAACCTGGTTTACGGTACAAGTTCAATATCGCAGAAAGTGAAAAATGGATAAAGAAGTTGTGGTACTTACGTACAATGCAGTATCACTCAGCAATGAAATCTATGTCATCAGGCCCGTAGCCGCATAATGAGTGGATTCAGGTATGATGATTCTAACTGAAATAAGTCACACAGGAAAAGAAACATCATAAGATATCACTAATACACGGAATGTAACCTTGGCTACACAGGAACTGAATTACAAAACAGAACAGGGTCTCAAATTTGGAAAACCAACTTATGCTTCCTTAAGGGGAAAGGTGAGTTGGGGTGCTGCATAAAACCAGAGATTGAAATGAGCACAGATAAAGTTCCTTAAGCCAAATATGGAATAGACAAGAGCTACTCCTTGCTAAACGAAATGGACTCAACACCCCATATTAAATGCCTAAGAGTGTACCTGACTAGGAAGTATCTTAAAACCTATGGATTGCTATGTCTCCAAAAGAGAATCAAGCGTGTGTACAGGGGCATAAACGCAGCAGTGATAGGACTGGAGAGGTTCGGTGAGCAAATGAAGACCCTTTGAAGTCATATTGCATGGAATCCATTCCACGGGTCTCAACTCTCCAGGTTTAAGGTATTCTTCCTTCAGCTAAAACATGCATGTGGAACCCAGAGTATGATCAACCGTGTGATCGGGAGACGTGTTCCAATATGTGTCAGATTTCGTCCCCTGGTACTCGGGTGCAACATTCCAGACGCTTTACTAACACTCTCCCGACTTGGAGAGTCAGTGCCTTTAACCTCCTGTTTGGCCCAGTTTGCAATTTCTGCGGAAGATGAACAGGAATAGGGAGAACCAATGACAGACTAGCTGGAGGTGTCTGGACGGGCAAATTTAACTCTCATTTCCCACCAGGAAGAGGAATTAACCAAAGGCTCAGCGTGCCGTGCCGGAACCAGATTAGGGCCTGAAGCCATCCTGCGGTGTTGCGGCCAGCTCACAAGAAAGCGACATGAAGAAAGGAGCTCAGGGGCACTGTAATTCACAAACCTGCAGAGTTATAAATGACAGCTATCGTCCAAAAATATACTGAAGTAAGGCTGCCAAGAGGACTTGAAAGCGGGGCAGAATTGCAGGAAACCGATTTCAGGAGGTAGACTGGAATTGCATTTAAAGCATAGGAAAAGAGGCAGAACGTCCACAATGATGCACTTGGCCAAAAAGGGCGTATGCGTTTTTTCCTGAATATATTCAGGAAAAAACGCATACGCCCTTTTTGGCCAACCAAGCAAGCTTGCAAAGGAAATCTGCACTACAGTGAAGTCTCACTTCCCCCCGGTCAAAAGGGCCATCTGAAAAAAGTGTAAAATCCAGAAAGGCAGGACAGGCCATGGAGAACTGGGAGCCTTGTTATGCTGATGGGCGGGATGTAAATTGCCAACAGCCACTCGGGAGAAGTGTATGGTGTTTCCTGAAACATCTAAAAAACAAAGCAACAGAGCCTAGGGCACTTCCACTTATGGTCCTATAGCTTAGGGAAATTAAAATCAAAAGACACAGCCACCCCAAAGGTTGGGACGGCTCTGTTTACAAGAACCTGGTTTACGGTACAAGTTCAATATCGCAGAAAGTGAAAAATGGATAAAGAGGTTGTGGTACTTACGTACAATGCAATATCACTCAGCAATGAAATCTATGTCATCAGGCCCGTAGCAGCATAATGAGTGGATTCAGGTACGATGATTCTAACTGAAATAAGTCACACAGAAAAAGAAACATCATAAGATATCACTAATACACGGAATGTAAACTTGGCTACACAGGAACTGAATTACAAAACAGAACAGGGTCTCAAATTTAGAAAAGCAACTTATGCTTGCTTAAGGGGAAAGGTGAGTTGGGGTGCTGCATAAAACCAGAGATTGAAATGAGCACAGATAAAGTTCCTTAAGCCAAATATGGAATAGACAAGAGCTACTCCTTGCTCAACGAAATGGACTCAACACCCCATATTAAATGCCTAAGAGTGTACCTGACTAGGAAGTATCTTAAAACCTATGGATTGCTATGTCTCCGAAAGAGAATCAAGCGTGTGTGCAGGGGCATAAACGCAGCAGTGATAGGATTGGAGAGGTTCGGTGAGCAAATGAAGACCCTTTGAAGTCATATTGCATGGTACCCATTCCACGGGTCTCAACTCTCCAAGTTTAAGGTATTCTTCCTTCAGCTAAAACGTGCATTTGGAAGCCAGAGTATGATCAACCGTGTGATCGGGAGACGTGTTCAAATATGTCTCCGTTTTCGTCCCCTGTTACTCGGGTGCAACATTCCAGACGCTTTACTAACACTCTCCCGACTTGGAGAGTCAGTGCCTTTAACCTCCTGTTTGGCCCAGTTTGCAATTTCTGCGGAAGATGAACAGGAATATGCAGAACCAATGACAGACTAGATGGAGGTGTCTGGATGGGCAAGTTTAACTCTCATTTCGCACCAGGAAGAGGAATTAACCAAAGGCTCAGCGTGCCGTGCCGGAACCAGATTAGGGCCTGAAGCAATCCTGCGGTGTTGCGGCAGGCTCACGAGAAAGTGAGTTGAAGAAAGGAGCTCAGGGGCACTGTAATTCACAAACCTGCAGAGTTATAAATGACAGCTATCGTCCAAAAATATACTGAAGTAAGGCTGCCAAGAGGACTTGAAAGCGGGGCAGAATTGCAGGAAACCGATTTCAGGAGGTAGACTGGAATTGCATTTAAAGCATAGGAAAAGAGGCAGAACGTCCACAATGATGCACTTGGCCAAAAAGGGCGTATGCGTTTTTTCCTGAATATATTCAGGAAAAAACGCATACGCCCTTTTTGGCCAACCAAGCAAGCTTGCAAAGGAAATCTGCACTACAATGAAGTCTCACTTCCCCCCGGTCAAAAGGGCCATCTGAAAAAAGTGTAAAATCCAGAAAGGCAGGACAGGTCATGGAGAACTGGGAGCCTTGTTATGCTGATGGGCGGGATGTAAATTGCCAACAGCCACTCGGGAGAAGTGTATGGTGTTTCCTGAAACATCTAAAAAACAAAGCAACAGAGCCTAGGGCACTTCCACTTATGGTCCTATAGCTTAGGGAAATTAAAATCAAAAGACACAGCCACCCCAAATGTTGGGACGGCTCTGTTTACAAGAACCTGGTTTACGGTACAAGTTCAATATCGCAGAAAGTGAAAAATGGATAAAGAAGTTGTGGTACTTACGTACAATGCAGTATCACTCAGCAATGAAATCTATGTCATCAGGCCCGTAGCAGCATAATGAGTGGATTCAGGTATGATGATTCTAACTGAAATAAGTCACACAGAAAAAGAAACATCATAAGATATCACTAATACACGGAATGTAAACTTGGCTACACAGGAACTGAATTACAAAACAGAACAGGGTCTCAAATTTAGAAAACCAACTTATGCTTGCTTAAGGGGAAAGGTGAGTTGGGGTGCTGCATAAAACCAGAGATTGAAATGAGCACAGATAAAGTTCCTTAAGCCAAATATGGAATAGACAAGAGCTACTCCTTGCTCAACGAAATGGATTCAACACCCCATATTAAACACCTAAGAATGTACCTGAATAGGAAGTATCTTAAAACCTATGGATTGCTATGTCTCCAAAAGAGAATGAAGCGTGTGTGCAGGCGCATAAACGCAGCAGTGATAGGATTGGAGAGGTTCGGTGAGCAAATGAAGACCCTTTGAAGTCATATTGCATGGTACCCATTCCACGGGTCTCAACTCTCCAGGTTTAAGGTATTCTTCCTTCAGCTAAAACATGCATGTGGAACCCAGAGTATGATCAACCGTGTGATCGGGAGACGTGTTCCAATATGTCTCAGTTTTCGTCCCCTAGTACTCGGGTGCAACATTCCAGACGCTTTACTAACACTCTCCCGGCTTGGAGAGTCAGTGCCTTTAACCTCCTGTTTGGCCCAGTTTGCAATTTCTGCGGAAGATGAACAGGAATAGGCAGAACCAATGACAGACTAGCTGGAGGTGTCTGGACGGGCAAATTTAACTCTCATTTCGCACCAGGAAGAGGAATTAACCAAAGGCTCAGCGTGCCATGCCGGAACCAGATTAGGGCCTGAAGCAATCTTGCGGTGTTGTGGCCAGCTCACGAGAAAGCGAGTTGAAGAAAGGAGCTCAGGGGCACTGTAATTCACAAAGCTGCAGAGTTATAAATGACAGCTATCGTCCAAAAATATACTGAAGTAAGGCTGCCAAGAGGACTTGAAAGCGGGGCAGAATTGCAGGAAACCGATTTCAGGAGGTAGACGAATTGCATTTAAAGCATAGGAAAAGAGGCAGAACGTCCACAATGATGCACTTGGCCAAAAAGGGCGTATGCGTTTTTTCCTGAATATATTCAGGAAAAAACGCATACGCCCTTTTTGGCCAACCAAGCAAGCTTGCAAAGGAAATCTGCACTACAATGAAGTGTCACTTCCCCCCGGTCAAAAGGGCCATCTGAAAAAAGTGTAAAATCCAGAAAGGCAGGACAGGCCATGGAGAACTGGGAGCCTTGTTATGCTGATGGGCGGGATGTAAATTGCCAACAGCCACTCGGGAGAAGTGTATGGTGTTTCCTGAAACATCTAAAAAACAAAGCAACAGAGCCTAGGGCACTTCCACTTATGGTCCTATAGCTTAGGGAAATTAAAATCAAAAGAGACAGCCACCCCAATGGTTGGGACGGCTCTGTTTACAAGAACCTGGTTTACGGTACAAGTTCAATATCGCAGAAAGTGAAAAATGGATAAAGAAGTTGTGGTACTTACGTACAATGCAATATAACTCAGCAATGAAATCTATGTCATCAGGCCCGTAGCAGCATAATGAGTGGATTCAGGTACGATGATTCTAACTGAAATAAGTCACACAAAAAAAGAAACATCATAAGATATCACTAATACACGGAATGTAAACTTGGCTACACAGGAACTGAATTACAAAACAGAACAGGGTCTCAAATTTAGAAAACCAACTTATGCTTGCTTAAGGGGAAAGGTGAGTTGGGGTGCTGCATAAAACCAGAGATTGAAATGAGCACAGATAAAGTTCCTTAAGCCAAATATGGAATAGACAAGAGCTACTCCTTGCTCAACGAAATGGATTCAACACCCCATATTAAACACCTAAGAATGTACCTGACTAGGAAGTATCTTAAAACCTATGGATTGCTATGTCTCCAAAAGAGAATCAAGCGTGTGTACAGGGGCATAAACGCAGCAGTGATAGGACTGGAGAGGTTCGGTGAGCAAATGAAGACCCTTTGAAGTCATATTGCATGGTACCCATTCCACGGGTCTCAACTCTCCAGGTTGAAGGTATTCTTCCTTCAGCTAAAACATGCATGTGGAACCAAGAGTATGATCAACCGTGTGATCGGGAGACGTGTTCCAATATGTCTCAGTTTTCGTCCCCTGGTACTCGGGTGCAACATTCCAGACGCTTTACTAACACTCTCCCGACTTAGAGAGTCAGTGCCTTTAACCTCCTGTTTGGCCCAGTTTGCAATTTCTGCGGAAGATGAACAGGAATAGGCAGAACCAATGACAGACTAGCTGGAGGTGTCTGGACGGGCAAATTTAACTCTCATTTCCCACCAGGAAGAGGAATTAACCAAAGGCTCAGCGTGCCGTGCCGGAACCAGATTAGGGCCTGAAGCAATCCTGCGGTGTTGCGGCCAGCTCACGAGAAAGCGAGTTGAAGAAAGGAGCTCAGGGGCACTGTAATTCACAAACCTGCAGAGTTATAAATGACAGCTATCGTCCAAAAATATACTGAAGTAAGGCTGCCAAGAGGACTTGAAAGCGGGGCAGAATTGCAGGAAACCGATTTCAGGAGGTAGACTGGAATTGCATTTAAAGCATAGGAAAAGAGGCAGAACGTCCACAATGATGCACTTGGCCAAAAAGGGCGTATGCGTTTTTTCCTGAATATATTCAGGAAAAAACGCATACGCCCTTTTTGGCCAACCAAGCAAGCTTGCAAAGGAAATCTGCACTACAATGAAGTCTCACTTCCCCCCGGTCCAAAGTGCCTTCTGAAAAAAGTGTAAAATCCAGAAAGGCAGGACAGGCCATGGAGAACTGGGAGCCTTGTTATGCTGATGGGCGGGATGTCAATTGCCAACAGCCACTCGGGAGAAGTGTATGGTGTTTCCTGAAACATATAAAAAACAAAGCAACAGAGCCTAGGGCACTTCCACTTATGGTTCTATAGCTTAGGGAAATTAAAATCAAAAGACACAGCCACCCCAAAGGTTGGGACGGCTCTGTTTACAAGAACCTGGTTTACGGTACAAGTTCAATATCGCAGAGAGTGAAAAATGGATAAAGAAGTTGTGGTACTTACGTACAATGCAGTATCACTCAGCAAGGAAATCTATGTCATCAGGCCCGTAGCAGCATAATGAGTGGATTCAGGTACGATGATTCTAACTGAAATAAGTCACACAGAAAAAGAAACATCATAAGATATCACTAATACACGGAATGTAAACTTGGCTACACAGGAACTGAATTACAAAACAGAACAGGGTCTCAAATTTAGAAAACAAACTTATGCTTGCTTAAGGGGAAAGGTGAGTTGGGGTGCTGCATAAAACCAGAGACTGAAATGAGCACAGATAAAGTTCCTGAAGCCAAATATGGAATAGACAAGAGTTACTCCTTGCTCAACGAAATGGACTCAACACCCCATATTAAATGCCTAAGAGTGTACCTGACTAGGAAGTATCTTAAAACCTATGGATTGCTATGTCTCTGAAAGAGAATCAAGCGTGTGTACAGGGGCATAAACGCAGCAGTGATAGGACTGGAGAGGTTCGGTGAGCAAATGAAGACCCTTTGAAGTCATATTGCATGGTACCCATTCCACGGGTCTCAACTCTCCAGGTTTAAGGTATTCTTCCTTCAGCTAAAACATGCATGTGGAACCCAGAGTATGATCAACCGTGTGATCGGGAGACGTGTTCCAATATGTCTCAGTTTTCGTCCCCTGGTACTCGGGTGCAACATTCCAGACGCTTTACTAACACTCTCCCGACTTGGAGAGTCAGTGCCTTTAACCTCCTATTTGGCCCAGTTTGCAATTTCTGCGGAAGATGAACAGGAATAGGGAGAACCAATGACAGACTAGATGGAGGTGTCTGGATGGGCAAATTTAACTCTCATTTCGCACCAGGAAGAGGAATTAACCAAAGGCTCAGCGTGCCACGCCGGAACCAGATTAGGGCCTGAAGCAATCCTGCGGTGTTGCGGCCAGCTCACGAGAAAGCGAGTTGAAGAAAGGAGCTCAGGGGCACTGTAATTCACAAACCTGCAGAGTTATAAATGACAGCTATCTTCCAAAAATATACTGAAGTAAGGCTGCAAGAGGACTTGAAAGCGGGGCAGAATTGCAGGAAACCGATTTCAGGAGGTAGACTGGAATTGCATTTAAAGCATAGGAAAAGAGGCAGAACATCCACAATGATGCACTTGGCCAAAAAGGGCGTATGCGATTTTTCCTGAATATATTCAGGAAAAACGCATACGCCCTTTTTGGCCAACCAAGCAAGCTTGCAAAGGAAATCTGCACTACAATGAAGTCTCACTTCCCCCCGGTCAAAAGGGCCATCTGAAAAAAGTGTAAAATCCAGAAAGGCAGGACAGGCCATGGAGAACTGGGAGCCTTGTTATGCTGATGGGCGGGATGTCAATTGCCAACAGCCACTCGGGAGAACTGTATGGTGTTTCCTGAAACATCTAAAAAACAAATCAACAGAGCCTAGGGCACTTCCACTTATGGTCCTATAGCTTAGGGAAATTAAAATCAAAAGACACAGCCACCCCAAAGGTTGGGACGGCTCTCTTTACAAGAACCTGGTTTACGGTACAAGTTCAATATCGCAGAAAGTGAAAAATGGATAAAGAAGTTGTGGTACTTACGTACAATGCAGTATCACTCAGCAATGAAATCTATGTCATCAGGCCCGTAGCCGCATAATGAGTGGATTCAGGTATGATGATTCTAACTGAAATAAGTCACACAGGAAAAGAAACATCATAAGATATCACTAATACACGGAATGTAACCTTGGCTACACAGGAACTGAATTACAAAACAGAACAGGGTCTCAAATTTGGAAAACCAACTTATGCTTCCTTAAGGGGAAAGGTGAGTTGGGGTGCTGCATAAAACCAGAGATTGAAATGAGCACAGATAAAGTTCCTTAAGCCAAATATGGAATAGACAAGAGCTACTCCTTGCTAAACGAAATGGACTCAACACCCCATATTAAATGCCTAAGAGTGTACCTGACTAGGAAGTATCTTAAAACCTATGGATTGCTATGTCTCCAAAAGAGAATCAAGCGTGTGTACAGGGGCATAAACGCAGCAGTGATAGGACTGGAGAGGTTCGGTGAGCAAATGAAGACCCTTTGAAGTCATATTGCATGGAATCCATTCCACGGGTCTCAACTCTCCAGGTTTAAGGTATTCTTCCTTCAGCTAAAACATGCATGTGGAACCCAGAGTATGATCAACCGTGTGATCGGGAGACGTGTTCCAATATGTGTCAGATTTCGTCCCCTGGTACTCGGGTGCAACATTCCAGACGCTTTACTAACACTCTCCCGACTTGGAGAGTCAGTGCCTTTAACCTCCTGTTTGGCCCAGTTTGCAATTTCTGCGGAAGATGAACAGGAATAGGGAGAACCAATGACAGACTAGCTGGAGGTGTCTGGACGGGCAAATTTAACTCTCATTTCCCACCAGGAAGAGGAATTAACCAAAGGCTCAGCGTGCCGTGCCGGAACCAGATTAGGGCCTGAAGCCATCCTGCGGTGTTGCGGCCAGCTCACAAGAAAGCGACATGAAGAAAGGAGCTCAGGGGCACTGTAATTCACAAACCTGCAGAGTTATAAATGACAGCTATCGTCCAAAAATATACTGAAGTAAGGCTGCCAAGAGGACTTGAAAGCGGGGCAGAATTGCAGGAAACCGATTTCAGGAGGTAGACTGGAATTGCATTTAAAGCATAGGAAAAGAGGCAGAACGTCCACAATGATGCACTTGGCCAAAAAGGGCGTATGCGTTTTTTCCTGAATATATTCAGGAAAAAACGCATACGCCCTTTTTGGCCAACCAAGCAAGCTTGCAAAGGAAATCTGCACTACAGTGAAGTCTCACTTCCCCCCGGTCAAAAGGGCCATCTGAAAAAAGTGTAAAATCCAGAAAGGCAGGACAGGCCATGGAGAACTGGGAGCCTTGTTATGCTGATGGGCGGGATGTAAATTGCCAACAGCCACTCGGGAGAAGTGTATGGTGTTTCCTGAAACATCTAAAAAACAAAGCAACAGAGCCTAGGGCACTTCCACTTATGGTCCTATAGCTTAGGGAAATTAAAATCAAAAGACACAGCCACCCCAAAGGTTGGGACGGCTCTGTTTACAAGAACCTGGTTTACGGTACAAGTTCAATATCGCAGAAAGTGAAAAATGGATAAAGAGGTTGTGGTACTTACGTACAATGCAATATCACTCAGCAATGAAATCTATGTCATCAGGCCCGTAGCAGCATAATGAGTGGATTCAGGTACGATGATTCTAACTGAAATAAGTCACACAGAAAAAGAAACATCATAAGATATCACTAATACACGGAATGTAAACTTGGCTACACAGGAACTGAATTACAAAACAGAACAGGGTCTCAAATTTAGAAAAGCAACTTATGCTTGCTTAAGGGGAAAGGTGAGTTGGGGTGCTGCATAAAACCAGAGATTGAAATGAGCACAGATAAAGTTCCTTAAGCCAAATATGGAATAGACAAGAGCTACTCCTTGCTCAACGAAATGGACTCAACACCCCATATTAAATGCCTAAGAGTGTACCTGACTAGGAAGTATCTTAAAACCTATGGATTGCTATGTCTCCGAAAGAGAATCAAGCGTGTGTGCAGGGGCATAAACGCAGCAGTGATAGGATTGGAGAGGTTCGGTGAGCAAATGAAGACCCTTTGAAGTCATATTGCATGGTACCCATTCCACGGGTCTCAACTCTCCAAGTTTAAGGTATTCTTCCTTCAGCTAAAACGTGCATTTGGAAGCCAGAGTATGATCAACCGTGTGATCGGGAGACGTGTTCAAATATGTCTCCGTTTTCGTCCCCTGTTACTCGGGTGCAACATTCCAGACGCTTTACTAACACTCTCCCGACTTGGAGAGTCAGTGCCTTTAACCTCCTGTTTGGCCCAGTTTGCAATTTCTGCGGAAGATGAACAGGAATATGCAGAACCAATGACAGACTAGATGGAGGTGTCTGGATGGGCAAGTTTAACTCTCATTTCGCACCAGGAAGAGGAATTAACCAAAGGCTCAGCGTGCCGTGCCGGAACCAGATTAGGGCCTGAAGCAATCCTGCGGTGTTGCGGCAGGCTCACGAGAAAGTGAGTTGAAGAAAGGAGCTCAGGGGCACTGTAATTCACAAACCTGCAGAGTTATAAATGACAGCTATCGTCCAAAAATATACTGAAGTAAGGCTGCCAAGAGGACTTGAAAGCGGGGCAGAATTGCAGGAAACCGATTTCAGGAGGTAGACTGGAATTGCATTTAAAGCATAGGAAAAGAGGCAGAACGTCCACAATGATGCACTTGGCCAAAAAGGGCGTATGCGTTTTTTCCTGAATATATTCAGGAAAAAACGCATACGCCCTTTTTGGCCAACCAAGCAAGCTTGCAAAGGAAATCTGCACTACAATGAAGTCTCACTTCCCCCCGGTCAAAAGGGCCATCTGAAAAAAGTGTAAAATCCAGAAAGGCAGGACAGGTCATGGAGAACTGGGAGCCTTGTTATGCTGATGGGCGGGATGTAAATTGCCAACAGCCACTCGGGAGAAGTGTATGGTGTTTCCTGAAACATCTAAAAAACAAAGCAACAGAGCCTAGGGCACTTCCACTTATGGTCCTATAGCTTAGGGAAATTAAAATCAAAAGACACAGCCACCCCAAATGTTGGGACGGCTCTGTTTACAAGAACCTGGTTTACGGTACAAGTTCAATATCGCAGAAAGTGAAAAATGGATAAAGAAGTTGTGGTACTTACGTACAATGCAGTATCACTCAGCAATGAAATCTATGTCATCAGGCCCGTAGCAGCATAATGAGTGGATTCAGGTATGATGATTCTAACTGAAATAAGTCACACAGAAAAAGAAACATCATAAGATATCACTAATACACGGAATGTAAACTTGGCTACACAGGAACTGAATTACAAAACAGAACAGGGTCTCAAATTTAGAAAACCAACTTATGCTTGCTTAAGGGGAAAGGTGAGTTGGGGTGCTGCATAAAACCAGAGATTGAAATGAGCACAGATAAAGTTCCTTAAGCCAAATATGGAATAGACAAGAGCTACTCCTTGCTCAACGAAATGGATTCAACACCCCATATTAAACACCTAAGAATGTACCTGAATAGGAAGTATCTTAAAACCTATGGATTGCTATGTCTCCAAAAGAGAATGAAGCGTGTGTGCAGGCGCATAAACGCAGCAGTGATAGGATTGGAGAGGTTCGGTGAGCAAATGAAGACCCTTTGAAGTCATATTGCATGGTACCCATTCCACGGGTCTCAACTCTCCAGGTTTAAGGTATTCTTCCTTCAGCTAAAACATGCATGTGGAACCCAGAGTATGATCAACCGTGTGATCGGGAGACGTGTTCCAATATGTCTCAGTTTTCGTCCCCTAGTACTCGGGTGCAACATTCCAGACGCTTTACTAACACTCTCCCGGCTTGGAGAGTCAGTGCCTTTAACCTCCTGTTTGGCCCAGTTTGCAATTTCTGCGGAAGATGAACAGGAATAGGCAGAACCAATGACAGACTAGCTGGAGGTGTCTGGACGGGCAAATTTAACTCTCATTTCGCACCAGGAAGAGGAATTAACCAAAGGCTAAGCGTGCCATGCCGGAACCAGATTAGGGCCTGAAGCAATCTTGCGGTGTTGTGGCCAGCTCACGAGAAAGCGAGTTGAAGAAAGGAGCTCAGGGGCACTGTAATTCACAAAGCTGCAGAGTTATAAATGACAGCTATCGTCCAAAAATATACTGAAGTAAGGCTGCCAAGAGGACTTGAAAGCGGGGCAGAATTGCAGGAAACCGATTTCAGGAGGTAGACGAATTGCATTTAAAGCATAGGAAAAGAGGCAGAACGTCCACAATGATGCACTTGGCCAAAAAGGGCGTATGCGTTTTTTCCTGAATATATTCAGGAAAAAACGCATACGCCCTTTTTGGCCAACCAAGCAAGCTTGCAAAGGAAATCTGCACTACAATGAAGTGTCACTTCCCCCCGGTCAAAAGGGCCATCTGAAAAAAGTGTAAAATCCAGAAAGGCAGGACAGGCCATGGAGAACTGGGAGCCTTGTTATGCTGATGGGCGGGATGTAAATTGCCAACAGCCACTCGGGAGAAGTGTATGGTGTTTCCTGAAACATCTAAAAAACAAAGCAACAGAGCCTAGGGCACTTCCACTTATGGTCCTATAGCTTAGGGAAATTAAAATCAAAAGAGACAGCCACCCCAATGGTTGGGACGGCTCTGTTTACAAGAACCTGGTTTACGGTACAAGTTCAATATCGCAGAAAGTGAAAAATGGATAAAGAAGTTGTGGTACTTACGTACAATGCAATATAACTCAGCAATGAAATCTATGTCATCAGGCCCGTAGCAGCATAATGAGTGGATTCAGGTACGATGATTCTAACTGAAATAAGTCACACAAAAAAAGAAACATCATAAGATATCACTAATACACGGAATGTAAACTTGGCTACACAGGAACTGAATTACAAAACAGAACAGGGTCTCAAATTTAGAAAACCAACTTATGCTTGCTTAAGGGGAAAGGTGAGTTGGGGTGCTGCATAAAACCAGAGATTGAAATGAGCACAGATAAAGTTCCTTAAGCCAAATATGGAATAGACAAGAGCTACTCCTTGCTCAACGAAATGGATTCAACACCCCATATTAAACACCTAAGAATGTACCTGACTAGGAAGTATCTTAAAACCTATGGATTGCTATGTCTCCAAAAGAGAATCAAGCGTGTGTACAGGGGCATAAACGCAGCAGTGATAGGACTGGAGAGGTTCGGTGAGCAAATGAAGACCCTTTGAAGTCATATTGCATGGTACCCATTCCACGGGTCTCAACTCTCCAGGTTGAAGGTATTCTTCCTTCAGCTAAAACATGCATGTGGAACCAAGAGTATGATCAACCGTGTGATCGGGAGACGTGTTCCAATATGTCTCAGTTTTCGTCCCCTGGTACTCGGGTGCAACATTCCAGACGCTTTACTAACACTCTCCCGACTTAGAGAGTCAGTGCCTTTAACCTCCTGTTTGGCCCAGTTTGCAATTTCTGCGGAAGATGAACAGGAATAGGCAGAACCAATGACAGACTAGCTGGAGGTGTCTGGACGGGCAAATTTAACTCTCATTTCCCACCAGGAAGAGGAATTAACCAAAGGCTCAGCGTGCCGTGCCGGAACCAGATTAGGGCCTGAAGCAATCCTGCGGTGTTGCGGCCAGCTCACGAGAAAGCGAGTTGAAGAAAGGAGCTCAGGGGCACTGTAATTCACAAACCTGCAGAGTTATAAATGACAGCTATCGTCCAAAAATATACTGAAGTAAGGCTGCCAAGAGGACTTGAAAGCGGGGCAGAATTGCAGGAAACCGATTTCAGGAGGTAGACTGGAATTGCATTTAAAGCATAGGAAAAGAGGCAGAACGTCCACAATGATGCACTTGGCCAAAAAGGGCGTATGCGTTTTTTCCTGAATATATTCAGGAAAAAACGCATACGCCCTTTTTGGCCAACCAAGCAAGCTTGCAAAGGAAATCTGCACTACAATGAAGTCTCACTTCCCCCCGGTCCAAAGTGCCTTCTGAAAAAAGTGTAAAATCCAGAAAGGCAGGACAGGCCATGGAGAACTGGGAGCCTTGTTATGCTGATGGGCGGGATGTCAATTGCCAACAGCCACTCGGGAGAAGTGTATGGTGTTTCCTGAAACATATAAAAAACAAAGCAACAGAGCCTAGGGCACTTCCACTTATGGTTCTATAGCTTAGGGAAATTAAAATCAAAAGACACAGCCACCCCAAAGGTTGGGACGGCTCTGTTTACAAGAACCTGGTTTACGGTACAAGTTCAATATCGCAGAGAGTGAAAAATGGATAAAGAAGTTGTGGTACTTACGTACAATGCAGTATCACTCAGCAATGAAATCTATGTCATCAGGCCCGTAGCAGCATAATGAGTGGATTCAGGTACGATGATTCTAACTGAAATAAGTCACACAGAAAAAGAAACATCATAAGATATCACTAATACACGGAATGTAAACTTGGCTACACAGGAACTGAATTACAAAACAGAACAGGGTCTCAAATTTAGAAAACAAACTTATGCTTGCTTAAGGGGAAAGGTGAGTTGGGGTGCTGCATAAAACCAGAGACTGAAATGAGCACAGATAAAGTTCCTGAAGCCAAATATGGAATAGACAAGAGTTACTCCTTGCTCAACGAAATGGACTCAACACCCCATATTAAATGCCTAAGAGTGTACCTGACTAGGAAGTATCTTAAAACCTATGGATTGCTATGTCTCTGAAAGAGAATCAAGCGTGTGTACAGGGGCATAAACGCAGCAGTGATAGGACTGGAGAGGTTCGGTGAGCAAATGAAGACCCTTTGAAGTCATATTGCATGGTACCCATTCCACGGGTCTCAACTCTCCAGGTTTAAGGTATTCTTCCTTCAGCTAAAACATGCATGTGGAACCCAGAGTATGATCAACCGTGTGATCGGGAGACGTGTTCCAATATGTGTCAGGTTTCGTCCCCTGGTACTCGGGTGCAACATTCCAGACGCTTTACTAACACTCTCCCGACTTGGAGAGTCAGTGCCTTTAACCTCCTGTTTGGCCCAGTTTGCAATTTCTGCGGAAGATGAACAGGAATAGGGAGAACCAATGACAGACTAGCTGGAGGTGTCTGGACGGGCAAATTTAACTCTCATTTCCCACCAGGAAGAGGAATTAACCAAAGGCTCAGCGTGCCGTGCCGGAACCAGATTAGGGCCTGAAGCCATCCTGCGGTGTTGCGGCCAGCTCACGAGAAAGCGAGTTGAAGAAAGGAGCTCAGGGGCACTGTAATTCACAAACCTGCAGAGTTATAAATGACAGCTATCGTCCAAAAATATACTGAAGTAAGGCTGCCAAGAGGACTTGAAAGCGGGGCAGAATTGCAGGAAACTGATTTCAGGAGGTAGGCTGGAATTGCATTTAAAGCATAGGAAAAGAGGCAGAACGTCCGCAATGATGCACTTGTCCAAAAAGGGCGTAAGCGTTTTTTCCTGAATATATTCAGGAAAAAACGCATACGCACTTTTTGGCCAACCAAGCAAGCTTGCAAAGGAAATCTGCACTACAATGAAGTCTCACTTCCCCCCGGTCAAAAGGGCCATCTGAAAAAAGTGTAAAATCCAGAAAGGCAGGACAGGCCATGGAGAACTGGGAGCCTTGTTATGCTGATGGGCGGGATGTCAATTGCCAACAGCCACTCGGGAGAAGTGTATGGTGTTTCCTGAAACATCTAAAAAACAAAGCAACAGAGCCTAGGGCACTTCCACTTATGGTCCTATAGCTTAGGGAAATTAAAATCAAAAAGACACAGCCACCCCAAAGGTTGGGACGGCTCTGTTTACAAGAACCTGGTTTACGGTACAAGTTCAATATCGCAGAGTGAAAAATGGATAAAGAAGTTGTGGGACTTACGTACAATGCAGTATCACTCAGCAATGAAATCTATGTCATCAGGCCCGTAGCAGCATAATGAGTGGATTCAGGTATGATGATTCTAACTGAAATAAGTCACACAGGAAAAGAAACATCATAAGATATCACTAATACACGGAATGTAAACTTGGCTACACAGGAACTGAATTACAAAACAGAACAGGTTCTCAAATTTAGAAAACAAACTTATGCTTGCTTAAGGGGAAAGGTGAGTTGGGGTGCTGCATAAAACCAGAGATTGAAATGAGCACAGATAAAGTTCCTTAAGCCTAATATGGAATAGACAAGAGCTACTCCTTGCTCAACGAAATGGATTCAACACCCCATATTAAACACCTAAGAATATACCTGACTAGGAAGTATCTTAAAACCTATGGATTGCTATGTCTCCGAAAGAGAATCAAGCGTGTGTACAGGGGCATAAACGCAGCAGTGATAGGACTGGAGAGGTTCGGTGAGCAAATGAAGACCCTTTGAAGTCATATTGCATGGTACCCATTCCACGGGTCTCAACTCTCCAGGTTTAAGGTATTCTTCCTTCAGCTAAAACATGCATGTGGAACCCAGAGTATGATCAACCGTGTGATCGGGAGACGTGTTCCAATATGTCTCAGTTTTCGTCCCCTGGTACTCGGGTGCAACATTCCAGACGCTTTACTAACACTCTCCCGACTTGGAGAGTCAGTGCCTTTAACCTCCTGTTTGGCCCAGTTTGCAATTTCTGCGGAAGATGAACAGGAATAGGGAGAACCAATGACAGACTAGCTGGAGGTGTCTGGACGGGCAAATTTAACTCTCATTTCCCACCAGGAAGAGGAATTAACCAAAGGCTCAGCGTGCCGTGCCGGAACCAGATTAGGGCCTGAAGCCATCCTGCGGTGTTGCGGCCAGCTCACAAGAAAGCGAGTTGAAGAAAGGAGCTCAGGGGCACTGTAATTCACAAACCTGCAGAGTTATAAATGACAGCTATCGTCCAAAAATATACTGAAGTAAGGCTGCCAAGAGGACTTGAAAGCGGGGCAGAATTGCAGGAAACCGATTTCAGGAGGTAGACTGGAATTGCATTGAAAGCATAGGAAAAGAGGCAGAACGTCCACAATGATGCACTTGGCCAAAAAGGGCGTATGCGTTTTTTCCTGAATATATTCAGGAAAAAACGCATACGCCCTTTTTGGCCAACCAAGCAAGCTTGCAAAGGAAATCTGCACTACAATGAAGTCTCACTTCCCCCCGGTCAAAAGGGCCATCTGAAAAAAGTGTAAAATCCAGAAAGGCAGGACAGGCCATGGAGAACTGGGAGCCTTGTTATGCTGATGGGCGGGATGTAAATTGCCAACAGCCACTCGGGAGAAGTGTATGGTGTTTCCTGAAACATCTAAAAAACAAAGCAACAGAGCCTAGGGCACTTCCACTTATGGTCCTATAGCTTAGGGAAATTAAAATCAAAAAGACACAGCCACCCCAAAGGTTGGGACGGCTCTGTTTACAAGAACCTGGTTTACGGTACAAGTTCAATATCGCAGAGAGTGAAAAATGGATAAAGTAGGTGTGGTACTTACGTACAATGCAGTATCACTCAGCAATGAAATCTATGTCATCAGGCCCGTAGCAGCATAATGAGTGGATTCAGGTATGATGATTCTAACTGAAATAAGTCACACAGAAAAAGAAACATCATAAGATACCACTAATACACGGAATGTAAACTTGGCTACACAGGAACTGAATTACAAAACAGAACAGGTTCTCAAATTTAGAAAACCAACTTATGCTTGCTTAAGGGGAAAGGTGAGTTGGGGTGCTGCATAAAACCAGAGATTGAAATGAGCACAGATAAAGTTCCTTAAGCCAAATATGGAATAGACAAGAGCTACTCCTTGCTCAACGAAATGGATTCAACACCCCATATTAAACACCTAAGAATGTACCTGACTAGGAAGTATCTTAAAACCTATGGATTGCTATGTCTCCGAAAGAGAATCAAGCGTGTGTACAGGTGCATAAACGCAGCAGTGATAGGATTGGAGAGGTTCGGTGAGCAAATGAAGACCCTTTGAAGTCATATTGCATGGTACCCATTCCACGGGTCTCAACTCTCCAGGTTTAAGGTATTCTTCCTTCAGCTAAAACATGCATGTGGAACCCAGAGTATGATCAACCATGTGATCGGGAGACGTGTTCCAATATGTGTCAGTTTTCGTCCCCTGATACTCGGGTGCAACATTCCAGACGCTTTACTAACACTCTCCCGACTTGGAGAGTCAGTGCCTTTAACCTCCTGTTTGGCCCAGTTTGCAATTTCTGCGGAAGATGAACAGGAATAGGGAGAACAAATGACAGACCAGATGGAGGTGTCTGGACGGGCAAATTTAACTCTCATTTCGCACCAGGAAGAGGAATTAACGAAAGGCTCAGCGTGCCGTGCCGGAACCAGATTAGGGCCTGAAGCCATCCTGCAGTGTTGCGGCCAGCTCACGAGAAAGCGAGTTGAAGAAAGGAGCTCAGGGGCACTGTAATTCACAAACCTGCAGAGTTATAAATGACAGCTATCGTCCAAAAATATACTGAAGTAAGGCTGCCAAGAGGACTTGAAAGCGGGGCAGAATTGCAGGAAACCGATTTCAGGAGGTAGACTGGAATTGCATTTAAAGCATAGGAAAAGAGGCAGAACGACCACAATGATGCACTTGGCCAAAAAGCGCGTATGCGTTTTTTCCTGAATATATTCAGGAAAAAACGCATACGCCCTTTTTGGCCAACCAAGCAAGCTTGCAAAGGAAATCTGCACTACAATGAAGTCTCACTTCCCCCCGGTCAAAAGGGCCATCTGAAAAAAGTGTAAAATCCAGAAAGGCAGGACAGGCCATGGAGAACTGGGAGCCTTGTTATGCTGATGGGCGGGATGTCAATTGCCAACAGCCACTCGGGAGAAGTGTATGGTGTTTCCTGAAACATCTAAAAAACAAAGCAACAGAGCCTAGGGCACTTCCACTTATGGTCCTATAGCTTAGGGAAATTAAAATCAAAAAGACACAGCCACCCCAAAGGTTGGGACGGCTCTGTTTACAAGAACCTGGTTTACGGTACAAGTTCAATATCGCAGAAAGTGAAAAATGGATAAAGAAGTTGTGGTACTTACGTACAATGCAGTATCACTCAGCAATGAAATCTATGTCATCAGGCCCATAGCAGCATAATGAGTGGATTCAGGTATGATGATTCAAACTGAAATAAGTCACACAGAAAAAGAAACATCATAAGATATCACTAATACACGGAATGTAAACTTGGCTACACAGGAACTGAATTACAAAACAGAACAGGGTCTCCAATTTAGAAACCCAACTTATGCTTGCTTAAGGGGAAAGGTGAGTTGGGGTGCTGCATAAAACCAGAGATTGAAATGAGCACAGATAAAGTTCCTTAAGCCAAATATGGAATAGACAAGAGCTACTCCTTGCTCAACGAAATGGATTCAACACCGCATATTAAACACCTAAGAATGTACCTGACTAGGAAGTATCTTAAATCCTATGGATTGCTATGTCTCCAAAAGAAAATCAAGCGTGTGTGCAGGGGCATAATTGCAGCAGTGATAGGATTGGAGAGGTTCAGTGAGCAAATGAAGACCCTTTGAAGTCATATTGCATGGTACCCATTCCACGGGTCTCAACTCTCCAGGTTTAAGGTATTCTACCTTCAGCTAAAACATGCATGTGGAACCCAGAGTATGATCAACCGTGTGATCGGTAGACGTGTTCCAATATGTGTCAGTTTTCATCCCCTGGTACTCGGGTGCAACATTCCAGACGCTTTACTAACACTCTCCCGACTTGGAGAGTCAGTGCCTTTAACCTCCTGTTTGGCCCAGTTTGCAATTTCTGCGGAAGATGAACAGGAATAGGGAGAACCAATGACAGACTAGATGGAGGTGTCTGGATGGGCAAATTTAACTCTCATTTCGCACCAGGAAGAGGAATTAACCAAAGGCTCAGCGTGCCATGCCGGAACCAGATTAGGGCCTGAAGCAATCCTGCGGTGTTGCGGCCAGCTCACGAGAAAGCGAGTTGAAGAAAGGAGCTCAGGGGCACTGTAATTCACAAACCTGCAGAGTTATAAATGACAACTATCGTCCAAAAATATACTGAAGTAAGGCTGCCAAGAGGACTTGAAAGCGGGGCAGAATTGCAGGAAACCGATTTCAGGAGGTAGACTGGAATTGCATTTAAAGCATAGGAAAAGAGGCAGAACGTCCACAATGACGCACTTGGCCAAAAAGGGCGTATGCGTTTTTTCCTGAATATATTCAGGAAAAAACGCATACGCCCTTTTTGGCCAACCAAGCAAGCTTGCAAAGGAAATCTGCACTACAATGAAGTCTCACTTCCCCCCGGTCAAAAGGGCCATCTGAAAAAAGTGTAAAATCCAGAAAGGCAGGACAGGCCATGGAGAACTGGGAGCCTTGTTATGCTGATGGGCGGGATGCCAATTGCCAACAGCCACTCGGGAGAAGTGTATGGTGTTTCCTGAAACATCTAAAAAACAAAGCAACAGAGCCTAGGGCACTTCCACTTATGGTCCTATAGCTTAGGGAAATTAAAATCAAAAAGACACAGCCACCCCAAAGGTTGGGACGGCTCTGTTTACAAGAACCTGGTTTACGGTACAAGTTCAATATCGCAGAAAGTGAAAAATGGATAAAGAAGTTGTGATACTTACGTACAATGCAGTATCACTCAGCAAGGAAATCTATGTCATCAGGCCCATAGCAGCATAATGAGTGGATTCAGGTATGATGATTCTAACTGAAATAAGTCACACAGAAAAAGAAACATCATAAGATATCACTAATACACGGAATGAAAACTTGGCTACACAGGAACTGAATTACAAAACAGAATAGGGTCTCAAATTTAGAAAACAAACTTATGCTTGCTTAAGGGGAAAGGTGAGTTGGGGTGCTGCATAAAACCAGAGATTGAAATGAGCACAGATAAAGTTCCTTAAGCCAAATATGGAATAGACAAGAGCTACTCCTTGCTCAACGAAATGGATTCAACACCCCATATTAAACACCTAAGAATGTACCTGACTAGGAAGTATCTTAAAACCTATGGATTGCTATGTCTCCGAAAGAGAATCAAGCGTGTGTGCAGGGGCATAAACGCAGCAGTGATAGGATTGGAGAGGTTCGGTGAGCAAGTGAAGACCCTTTGAAGTCATATTGCATGGTACCCATTCCACGGGTCTCAACTCTCCAGGTTTAAGGTATTCTTCCTTCAGCTAAAACATGCATGTGGAACCCAGAGTATGATCAACTGTGTATTCGGGAGACGTGTTCCAATATGTGTCAGTTTTCGTCCCCTGGTACTCGGGTGCAACATTCCAGACGCTTTACTGACACTCTCCCGACTTGGAGAGTCAGTGCCTTTAACCTCCTGTTTGGCCCAGTTTGCAATTTCTGCGGAAGATGAACAGGAATAGGGAGAACCAATGACAGACTAGCTGGAGGTGTCTGGACGGGCAAA
This sequence comes from Lagenorhynchus albirostris, assembly GCF_949774975.1. Lineage (NCBI taxonomy): Eukaryota > Metazoa > Chordata > Mammalia > Artiodactyla > Delphinidae > Lagenorhynchus > Lagenorhynchus albirostris. The sequence goes on along the minus strand of NW_026783280.1, from coordinate 482,721 downwards.
TTTAACTCTCATTTCCCACCAGGAAGAGGAATTAACCAAAGGCTCAGCGTGCCGTGCCGGAACCAGATTAGGGCCTGAAGCCATCCTGCGGTGTTGCGGCCAGCTCACGAGAAAGCGAGTTGAAGAAAGGAGCTCAGGGGCACTGTAATTCACAAACCTGCAGAGTTATAAATGACAGCTATCGTCCAAAAATATACTGAAGTAAGGCTGCCAAGAGGACTTGAAAGCAGGGCAGAATTGCAGGAAACCGATTTCAGGAGGTAGACTGGAATTGCATTTAAAGCATAGGAAAAGAGGCAGAACGTCCACAATGATGCACTTGGCCAAAAAGGGCGTATGCGTTTTTTCCTGAATATATTCAGGAAAAAACGCATACGCCCTTTTTGGCCAACCAAGCAAGCTTGCAAAGGAAATCTGCACTACAATGAAGTCTCACTTCCCCCCGGTCAAAAGGGCCATCTGAAAAAAGTGTAAAATCCAGAAAGGCAGGACAGGCCATGGAGAACTGGGAGCCTTGTTATGCTGATGGGCGGGATGTCAATTGCCAACAGCCACTCGGGAGAAGTGTATGGTGTTTCCTGAAACATCTAAAAAACAAAGCAACAGAGCCTAGGGCACTTCCACTTATGGTCCTATAGCTTAGGGAAATTAAAATCAAAAAGACACAGCCACCCCAAAAGTTGGGACGGCTCTGTTTACAAGAACCTGGTTTACGGTACAAGTTCAATATCGCAGAAAGTGAAAAATGGATAAAGAAGTTGTGGGACTTACGTACAATGCAGTATCACTCAGCAATGAAATCTATGTCATCAGGCCCGTAGCAGCATAATGAGTGGATTCAGGTATGATGATTCTAACTGAAATAAGTCACACAGGAAAAGAAACATCATAAGATATCACTAATACACGGAATGTAAACTTGGCTACATAGGAACTGAATTACAAAACAGAACAGGGTCTCCAATTTAGAAAACCAACTTATGCTTGCTTAAGGGGAAAGGTGAGTTGGGGTGCTGCATAAAACCAGAGATTGAAATGAGCACAGATAAAGTTCCTTAAGCCAAATATGGAATAGACAAGAGCTACTCCTTGCTCAACGAAATGGATTCAACACCGCATATTAAACACCTAAGAATGTACCTGACTAGGAAGTATCTTACATCCTATGGATTGCTATGTCTCCAAAAGAAAATCAAGCGTGTGTGCAGGGGCATAATTGCAGCAGTGATAGGATTGGAGAGGTTCAGTGAGCAAATGAAGACCCTTTGAAGTCATATTGCATGGTACCCATTCCACGGGTCTCAACTCTCCAGGTTTAAGGTATTCTACCTTCAGCTAAAACATGCATGTGGAACCCAGAGTATGATCAACCGTGTGATCGGGAGACGTGTTCCAATATGTGTCAGTTTTCGTCCCCTGGTACTCGGGTGCAACATTCCAGACGCTTTACTAACACTCTCCCGACTTGGAGAGTCAGTGCCTTTAACCTCCTGTTTGGCCCAGTTTGCAATTTCTGCGGAAGATGAACAGGAATAGGGAGAACCAATGACAGACTAGATGGAGGTGTCTGGATGGGCAAATTTAACTCTCATTTCGCACCAGGACGAGGAATTAACCAAAGGCTCAGCGTGCCATGCCGGAACCAGATTAGGGCCTGAAGCAATCCTGCGGTGTTGCGGCCAGCTCACGAAAAAGCGAGTTGAAGAAAGGAGCTCAGGGGCACTGTAATTCACAAACCTGCAGAGTTATAAATGACAGCTATCGTCCAAAAATATACTGAAGTAAGGCTGCCAAGAGGACTTGAAAGCGGGGCAGAATTGCAGGAAACCGATTTCAGGAGGTAGACTGGAATTGCATTTAAAGCATAGGAAAAGAGGCAGAACGTCCACAATGATGCACTTGGCCAAAAAGGGCGTATGCGTTTTTTCCTGAATATATTCAGGAAAAAACGCATACGCCCTTTTTGGCCAACCAAGCAAGCTTGCAAAGGAAATCTGCACTACAATGAAGTCTCACTTCCCCCCGGTCAAAAGGGCCATCTGAAAAAAGTGTAAAATCCAGAAAGGCAGGACAGGCCATGGAGAACTGGGAGCCTTGTTATGCTGATGGGCGGGATGTCAATTGCCAACAGCCACTCGGGAGAAGTGTATGGTGTTTCCTGAAACATCTAAAAAACAAAGCAACAGAGCCTAGGGCACTTCCACTTATGGTCCTATAGCTTAGGGAAATTAAAATCAAAAAGACACAGCCACCCCAAAGGTTGGGACGGCTCTGTTTACAAGAACCTGGTTTACGGTACAAGTTCAATATCGCAGAAAGTGAAAAATGGATAAAGAAGTTGTGGTACTTACGTACAATGCAGTATCACTCAGCAATGAAATCTATGTCATCAGGCCCATAGCAGCATAATGAGTGGATTCAGGTATGATGATTCTAACTGAAATAAGTCACACAGGAAAAGAAACATCATAAGATATCACTAATACACTGAATGTAACCTTGGCTACACAGGAACTGAATTACAAAACAGAACAGGGTCTCAAATTTAGAAAACCAACTTATGCTTGCTTAAGGGGAAAGGTGAGTTGGGGTGCTGCATAAAACCAGAGATTGAAATGAGCACAGATAAAGTTCCTTAAGCCAAATATGGAATAGACAAGAGCTACTCCTTGCTCAACGAAATGGATTCAACACCCCATATTAAACACCGAAGAATATACCTGACTAGGAAGTATCTTAAAACCTATGGATTGCTATGTCTCCGAAAGAGAATCAAGCGTGTGTGCAGGGGCATAAACGCAGCAGTGATAGGATTGGAGAGGTTCGGTGAGCAAATGAAGACCCTTTGAAGTCATATTGCATGGTACCCATTCCACGGGTCTCAACTCTCCAGGTTTAAGGTATTCTTCCTTCAGCTAAAACATGCATGTGGAACCAAGAGTGTGATCAACCGTGTGATCGGGAGACGTGTTCCAATATGTGTCAGTTTTCGTCCCCTGGTACTCGGGTGCAACATTCCAGACGCTTTACTAACACTCTCCCGACTTGGAGAGTCAGTGCCTTTAACCTCCTGTTTGGCCCAGTTTGCAATTTCTGCGGAAGATGAACAGGAATAGGGAGAACCAATGACAGACTAGATGGAGGTGTCTGGATGGGCAAATTTAACTCTCATTTCGCACCAGGAAGAGGAATTAACCAAAGGCTCAGCGTGCCATGCCGGAACCAGATTAGGGCCTGAAGCAATCCTGCGGTGTTGCGGCCAGCTCACGAGAAAGCGAGTTGAAGAAAGGAGCTCAGGGGCACTGTAATTCACAAACCTGCAGAGTTATAAATGACAGCTATCGTCCAAAAATATACTGAAGTAAGGCTGCCAAGAGGACTTGAAAGCGGGGCAGAATTGCAGGAAACCGATTTCAGGAGGTAGACTGGAATTGCATTTAAAGCATAGGAAAAGAGGCAGAACGTCCACAATGATGCACTTGGCCAAAAAGGGCGTATGCGTTTTTTCCTGAATATATTCAGGAAAAAACGCATACGCCCTTTTTGGCCAACCAAGCAAGCTTGCAAAGGAAATCTGCACTACAATGAAGTCTCACTTCCCCCCGGTCAAAAGGGCCATCTGAAAAAAGTGTAAAATCCAGAAAGGCAGGACAGGCCATGGAGAACTGGGAGCCTTGTTATGCTGATGGGCGGGATGTCAATTGCCAACAGCCACTCGGGAGAAGTGTATGGTGTTTCCTGAAACATCTAAAAAACAAAGCAACAGAGCCTAGGGCACTTCCACTTATGGTCCTATAGCTTAGGGAAATTAAAATCAAAAAGACACAGCCACCCCAAAAGTTGGGACGGCTCTGTTTACAAGAACCTGGTTTACGGTACAAGTTCAATATCGCAGAAAGTGAAAAATGGATAAAGAAGTTGTGGTACTTACGTACAATGCAGTATCACTCAGCAATGAAATCTATGTCATCAGGCCCATAGCAGCATAATGAGTGGATTCAGGTATGATGATTCTAAATGAAATAAGTCACACAGAAAAAGAAACATCATAAGATATCACTAATACACTGAATGTAACCTTGGCTACACAGGAACTGAATTACAAAACAGAACAGGGTCTCAAATTTAGAAAACCAACTTATGCTTGCTTAAGGGGAAAGGTGAGTTGGGGTGCTGCATAAAACCAGAGATTGAAATGAGCACAGATAAAGTTCCTTAAGCCAAATATGGAATAGACAAGAGCTACTCCTTGCTCAACGAAATGGATTCAGCACCCCATATTAAACACCTAAGAATGTACCTGACTAGGAAGTATCTTAAAACCTATGGATTGCTATGTCTCCGAAAGAGAATCAAGCGTGTGTACAGGGGCATAATTGCAGCAGTGATAGGATTGGAGAGGTTCAGTGAGCAAATGAAGACCCTTTGAAGTCATATTGCATGGTACCCATTCCACGGGTCTCAACTCTCCAGGTTTAAGGTATTCTTCCTCCAGCTAAAACATGCATGTGGAACCAAGAGTGTGATCAACCGTGTGATCGGGAGACGTGTTCCAATATGTGTCAGTTTTCGTCCCCTGGTACTCGGGTGCAACATTCCAGACGCTTTACTAACACTCTCCCGACTTGGAGAGTCAGTGCCTTTAACCTCCTGTTTGGCCCAGTTTGCAATTTCTGCGGAAGATGAACAGGAATAGGGAGAACCAATGACAGACTAGATGGAGGTGTCTGGATGGGCAAATTTAACTCTCATTTCGCACCAGGAAGAGGAATTAACCAAAGGCTCAGCGTGCCATGCCGGAACCAGATTAGGGCCTGAAGCAATCCTGCGGTGTTGCGGCCAGCTCACGAGAAAGCGAGTTGAAGAAAGGAGCTCAGGGGCACTGTAATTCACAAACCTGCAGAGTTATAAATGACAGCTATCGTCCAAAAATATACTGAAGTAAGGCTGCCAAGAGGACTTGAAAGCGGGGCAGAATTGCAGGAAACCGATTTCAGGAGGTAGACTGGAATTGCATTTAAAGCATAGGAAAAGAGGCAGAACGTCCACAATGATGCACTTGGCCAAAAAGGGCGTATGCGTTTTTTCCTGAATATATTCAGGAAAAAACGCATACGCCCTTTTTGGCCAACCAAGCAAGCTTGCAAAGGAAATCTGCACTACAATGAATTCTCACTTCCCCCCGGTCAAAAGGGCCATCTGAAAAAAGTGTAAAATCCAGAAAGGCAGGACAGGCCATGGAGAACTGGGAGCCTTGTTATGCTGATGGGCGGGATGTCAATTGCCAACAGCCACTCGGGAGAAGTGTATGGTGTTTCCTGAAACATCTAAAAAACAAAGCAACAGAGCCTAGGGCACTTCCACTTATGGTCCTATAGCTTAGGGAAATTAAAATCAAAAGACACAGCCACCCCAAAGGTTGGGACGGCTCTGTTTACAAGAACCTGGTTTACGGTACAAGTTCAATATCGCAGAAAGTGAAAAATGGATAAAGAAGTTGTGGTACTTACGTACAATGCAGTATCACTCAGCAATGAAATCTATGTCATCAGGCCCGTAGCAGCATAATGAGTGGATTCAGGTACGATGATTCTAACTGAAATAAGTCACACAGGAAAAGAAACATCATAAGATATCACTAATACACGGAATGTAAACTTGGCTACACAGGAACTGAATTACAAAACAGAACAGGGTCTCAAATTTAGAAACCCAACTTATGCTTGCTTAAGGGGAAAGGTGAGTTGGGGTGCTGCATAAAACCAGAGATTGAAATGAGCACAGATAAAGTTCCTTAAGCCAAATATGGAATAGACAAGAGCTACTCCTTGCTCAACGAAATGGACTCAACACCCCAAATTAAATGCCTGAGAGTGTACCTGACTAGGAAGTATCTTAAAACCTATGGATTGCTATGTCTCCGAAAGAGAATCAAGCGTGTGTACAGGGGCATAAACGCAGCAGTGATAGGATTGGAGAGGTTCGGTGAGCAAATGAAGACCCTTTGAAGTCATATTGCATGGTACCCATTCCACGGGTCTCAACTCTCCAGGTTTAAGGTATTCTTCCTTCAGCTAAAACATGCATGTGGAACCCAGAGTATGATCAACCGTGTGATCGGGAGACGTGTTCCAATATGTCTCAGTTTTCGTCCCCTGGTACTCGGGTGCAACATTCCAGACGCTTTACTAACACTCTCCCGACTTGCAGAGTCAGTGCCTTTAACCTCCTGTTTGGCCCAGTTTGCAATTTCTGCGGAAGATGAACAGGAATAGGGAGAACCAATGACAGACTAGATGGAGGTGTCTGGATGGGCAAATTTAACTCTCATTTCGCACCAGGAAGAGGAATTAACCAAAGGCTCAGCGTGCCATGCCGGAACCAGATTAGGGCCTGAAGCAATCCTGCGGTGTTGCGGCCAGCTCACGAGAAAGCGAGTTGAAGAAAGGAATTCAGGGGCACTGTAATTCACAAACCTGCAGAGTTATAAATGACAGCTATCTTCCAAAAATATACTGAAGTAAGGCTGCAAGAGGACTTGAAAGCGGGGCAGAATTGCAGGAAACCGATTTCAGGAGGTAGACAGGAATTGCATTTAAAGCATAGGAAAAGAGGCAGAACGTCCACAATGATGCACTTGGCCAAAAAGGGCGTATGCGTTTTTTCCTGAATATATTCAGGAAAAACGCATACGCCCTTTTTGGCCCACCAAGCAAGCTTGCAAAGGAAATCTGCACTACAATGAAGTCTCACTTCCCCCCGGTCAAAAGGGCCATCTGAAAAAAGTGTAAAATCCAGAAAGGCAGGACAGGCCATGGAGAACTGGGAGCCTTGTTATGCTGATGGGCGGGATGTCAATTGCCAACAGCCACTCGGGAGAAGTGTATGGTGTTTCCTGAAACATCTAAAAAACAAAGCAACAGAGCCTAGGGCACTTCCACTTATGGTCCTATAGCTTAGGGAAATTAAAATCAAAAAGACACAGCCACCCCAAAAGTTGGGATGGCTCTGTTTACAAGAACCTGGTTTACGGTACAAGTTCAATATCGCAGAAAGTGAAAAATGGATAAAGAAGTTGTGGTACTTACGTACAATGCAGTATCACTCAGCAATGAAATCTATGTCATCAGGCCCGTAGCAGCATAATGAGTGGATTCAGGTATGATGATTCTAACTGAAATAAGTCACACAGAAAAAGAAACATCATAAGATATCACTAATACACGGAATGTAAACTTGGCTACACAGGAACTGAATTACAAAACAGAACAGGGTCTCAAATTTAGAAACCCAACTTATGCTTGCTTAAGGGGAAAGGTGAGTTGGGGTGCTGCATAAAACCAGAGATTGAAATGAGCACAGATAAAGTTCCTTAAGCCAAATATGGAATAGACAAGAGCTACTCCTTGCTCAACGAAATGGATTCAACACCCCATATTAAACACCGAAGAATATACCTGACTAGGAAGTATCTTAAAACCTATGGATTGCTATGTCTCCGAAAGAGAATCAAGCGTGTGTGCAGGGGCATAAACGCAGCAGTGATAGGATTGGAGAGGTTCGGTGAGCAAATGAAGACCCTTTGAAGTCATATTGCATGGTACCCATTCCACGGGTCTCAACTCTCCAGGTTTAAGGTATTCTTCCTTCAGCTAAAACATGCATGTGGAACCCAGAGTATGATCAACCGTGTGATCGGGAGACGTGTTCCAATATGTCTCAGTTTTCGTCCTCTGGTACTCGGGTGCAACATTCCAGACGCTTTACTAACACTCTCCCGACTTGGAGAGTCAGTGCCTTTAACCTCCTGTTTGGCCCAGTTTGCAATTTCTGCGGAAGATGAACAGGAATAGGGAGAACCAATGACAGACTAGATGGAGGTGTCTGGATGGGCAAATTTAACTCTCATTTCGCACCAGGACGAGGAATTAACCAAAGGCTCAGCGTGCCATGCCGGAACCAGATTAGGGCCTGAAGCAATCCTGCGGTGTTGCGGCCAGCTCACAAGAAATCGAGTTGAAGAAAGGAGCTCAGGGGCACTGTAATTCACAAACCTGCAGAGTTATAAATGACAGCTATCTTCCAAAAATATACTGAAGTAAGGCTGCAAGAGGACTTGAAAGCGGGGCAGAATTGCAGGAAACCGATTTCAGGAGGTAGACAGGAATTGCATTTAAAGCATAGGAAAAGAGGCAGAACGTCCACAATGATGCACTTGGCCAAAAAGGGCGTATGCGTTTTTTCCTGAATATATTCAGGAAAAACGCATACGCCCTTTTTGGCCCACCAAACAAGCTTGCAAAGGAAATCTGCACTACAATGAAGTCTCACTTCCCCCCGGTCAAAAGGGCCATCTGAAAAAAGTGTAAAATCCAGAAAGGCAGGACAGGCCATGGAGAACTGGGAGCCTTGTTATGCTGATGGGCGGGATGTCAATTGCCAACAGCCACTCGGGAGAAGTGTATGGTGTTTCCTGAAACATCTAAAAAACAAAGCAACAGAGCCTAGGGCACTTCCACTTATGGTCCTATAGCTTAGGGAAATTAAAATCAAAAAGACACAGCCACCCCAAAAGTTGGGATGGCTCTGTTTACAAGAACCTGGTTTACGGTACAAGTTCAATATCGCAGAAAGTGAAAAATGGATAAAGAAGTTGTGGTACTTACGTACAATGCAGTATCACTCAGCAATGAAATCTATGTCATCAGGCCCGTAGCAGCATAATGAGTGGATTCAGGTATGATGATTCTAACTGAAATAAGTCACACAGAAAAAGAAACATCATAAGATATCACTAATACACGGAATGTAAACTTGGCTACACAGGAACTGAATTACAAAACAGAACAGGGTCTCAAATTTAGAAACCCAACTTATGCTTGCTTAAGGGGAAAGGTGAGTTGGGGTGCTGCATAAAACCAGAGATTGAAATGAGCACAGATAAAGTTCCTTAAGCCAAATATGGAATAGACAAGAGCTACTCCTTGCTCAACGAAATGGATTCAACACCCCATATTAAACACCGAAGAATATACCTGACTAGGAAGTATCTTAAAACCTATGGATTGCTATGTCTCCGAAAGAGAATCAAGCGTGTGTGCAGGGGCATAAACGCAGCAGTGATAGGATTGGAGAGGTTCGGTGAGCAAATGAAGACCCTTTGAAGTCATATTGCATGGTACCCATTCCACGGGTCTCAACTCTCCAGGTTTAAGGTATTCTTCCTTCAGCTAAAACATGCATGTGGAACCCAGAGTATGATCAACCGTGTGATCGGGAGACGTGTTCCAATATGTCTCAGTTTTCGTCCTCTGGTACTCGGGTGCAACATTCCAGACGCTTTACTAACACTCTCCCGACTTGGAGAGTCAGTGCCTTTAACCTCCTGTTTGGCCCAGTTTGCAATTTCTGCGGAAGATGAACAGGAATAGGGAGAACCAATGACAGACTAGATGGAGGTGTCTGGATGGGCAAATTTAACTCTCATTTCGCACCAGGACGAGGAATTAACCAAAGGCTCAGCGTGCCATGCCGGAACCAGATTAGGGCCTGAAGCAATCCTGCGGTGTTGCGGCCAGCTCACAAGAAATCGAGTTGAAGAAAGGAGCTCAGGGGCACTGTAATTCACAAACCTGCAGAGTTATAAATGAGAGCTATCTTCCAAAAATATACTGAAGTAAGGCTGCAAGAGGACTTGAAAGCGGGGCAGAATTGCAGGAAACCGATTTCAGGAGGTAGACTGGAATTGCATTTAAAGCATAGGAAAAGAGGCAGAACGTCCACAATGATGCACTTGGCCAAAAAGGGCGTATGCGTTTTTTCCTGAATATATTCAGGAAAAAACTCATACGCCCTTTTTGGCCAACCAAGCAAGCTTGCAAAGGAAATCTGCACTACAATGAAGTCTCACTTCCCCCCGGTCAAAAGGGCCATCTGAAAAAAGTGTAAAATCCAGAAAGGCAGGACAGGCCATGGAGAACTGGGAGCCTTGTTATGCTGATGGGCGGGATGTCAATTGCCAACAGCCACTCGGGAGAAGTGTATGGTGTTTCCTGAAACATCTAAAAAACAAAGCAACAGAGCCTAGGGCACTTCCACTTATGGTCCTATAGCTTAGGGAAATTAAAATCAAAAAGACACAGCCACCCCAAAAGTTGGGACGGCTCTGTTTACAAGAACCTGGTTTACGGTACAAGTTCAATATCGCAGAAAGTGAAAAATGGATAAAGAAGTTGTGGTACTTACGTACAATGCAGTATCACTCAGCAATGAAATCTATGTCATCAGGCCCGTAGCAGCATAATGAGTGGATTCAGGTATGATGATTCTAACTGAAATAAGTCACACAGAAAAAGAAACACCATAAGATATCACTAATACAGGGAATGTAAACTTGGTTACACAGGAACTGAATTACAAAACAGAACAGGTTCTCAAATTTAGAAACCCAACTTATGCTTGCTTAAGGGGAAAGGTGAGTTGGGGTGCTGCATAAAACCAGAGATTGAAATGAGCACAGATAAAGTTCCTTAAGCCAAATATGGAATAGACAAGAGCTACTCCTTGCTCAACGAAATGGACTCAACACCCCAAATTAAATGCCTGAGAGTGTACCTGACTAGGAAGTATGTTAAAACCTATGGATTGCTATGTCTCTGAAAGAGAATCAAGCGTGTGTACAGGGGCATAAACGCAGCAGTGATAGGATTGGAGAAGTTCGGTGAGCAAATGAAGACCCTTTGAAGTCATATTGCATGGTACCCATTCCACGGGTCTCAACTCTCCAGGTTTAAGGTATTCTTCCTTCAGCTAAAACATGCATGTGGAACCCAGAGTATGATCAACCGTGTGATCGGGAGACGTGTTCCAATATGTCTCAGTTTTCGTCCCCTGGTACTCGGGTGCAACATTCCAGACGCTTTACTAACACTCTCCCGACTTGGAGAGTCAGTGCCTTTAACCTCCTGTTTGGCCCAGTTTGCAATTTCTGCGGAAGATGAACAGGAATAGGGAGAACCAATGACAGACTAGATGGAGGTGTCTGGATGGGCAAATTTAACTCTCATTTCGCACCAGGAAGAGGAATTAACCAAAGGCTCAGCGTGCCATGCCGGAACCAGATTAGGGCCTGAAGCAATCCTGCGGTGTTGCGGCCAGCTCACGAGAAAGCGAGTTGAAGAAAGGAATTCAGGGGCACTGTAATTCACAAACCTGCAGAGTTATAAATGACAGCTATCTTCCAAAAATATACTGAAGTAAGGCTGCAAGAGGACTTGAAAGCGGGGCAGAATTGCAGGAAACCGATTTCAGGAGGTAGACTGGAATTGCATTTAAAGCATAGGAAAAGAGGCAGAACGTCCACAATGATGCACTTGGCCAAAAAGGGCGTATGCGTTTTTTCCTGAATATATTCAGGAAAAACGCATACGCCCTTTTTGGCCCACCAAGCAAGCTTGCAAAGGAAATCTGCACTACAATGAAGTCTCACTTCCCCCCGGTCAAAAGGGCCATCTGAAAAAAGTGTAAAATCCAGAAAGGCAGGACAGGCCATGGAGAACTGGGAGCCTTGTTATGCTGATGGGCGGGATGTCAATTGCCAACAGCCACTCGGGAGAAGTGTATGGTGTTTCCTGAAACATCTAAAAAACAAAGCAACAGAGCCTAGGGCACTTCCACTTATGGTCCTATAGCTTAGGGAAATTAAAATCAAAAAGACACAGCCACCCCAAAGGTTGGGACGGCTCTGTTTACAAGAACCTGGTTTACGGTACAAGTTCAATATCGCAGAAAGTGAAAAATGGATAAAGAAGTTGTGGTACTTACGTACAATGCAGTATCACTCAGCAATGAAATCTATGTCATCAGGCCCGTAGCAGCATAATGAGTGGATTCAGGTATGATGATTCTAACTGAAATAAGTCACACAGAAAAAGAAACATCATAAGATATCACTAATACACGGAATGTAAACTTGGCTACACAGGAACTGAATTACAAAACAGAACAGGGTCTCAAATTTAGAAACCCAACTTATGCTTGCTTAAGGGGAAAGGTGAGTTGGGGTGCTGCATAAAACCAGAGATTGAAATGAGCACAGATAAAGTTCCTTAAGCCAAATATGGAATAGACAAGAGCTACTCCTTGCTCAACGAAATGGACTCAACACCCCAAATTAAATGCCTGAGAGTGTACCTGACTAGGAAGTATGTTAAAACCTATGGATTGCTATGTCTCTGAAAGAGAATCAAGCGTGTGTACAGGGGCATAAACGCAGCAGTGATAGGATTGGAGAAGTTCGGTGAGCAAATGAAGACCCTTTGAAGTCATATTGCATGGTACCCATTCCACGGGTCTCAACTCTCCAGGTTTAAGGTATTCTTCCTTCAGCTAAAACATGCATGTGGAACCCAGAGTATGATCAACCGTGTGATCGGGAGACGTGTTCCAATATGTCTCAGTTTTCGTCCCCTGGTACTCGGGTGCAACATTCCAGACGCTTTACTAACACTCTCCCGACTTGGAGAGTCAGTGCCTTTAACCTCCTGTTTGGCCCAGTTTGCAATTTCTGCGGAAGATGAACAGGAATAGGGAGAACCAATGACAGACTAGATGGAGGTGTCTGGATGGGCAAATTTAACTCTCATTTCGCACCAGGAAGAGGAATTAACCAAAGGCTCAGCGTGCCATGCCGGAACCAGATTAGGGCCTGAAGCAATCCTGCGGTGTTGCAGCCAGCTCACGAGAAAGCGAGTTGAAGAAAGGAGCTCAGGGGCACTGTAATTCACAAACCTGCAGAGTTATAAATGACAGCTATCTTCCAAAAATATACTGAAGTAAGGCTGCAAGAGGACTTGAAAGCGGGGCAGAATTGCAGGAAACCGATTTCAGGAGGTAGACTGGAATTGCATTTAAAGCATAGGAAAAGAGGCAGAACGTCCACAATGATGCACTTGGCCAAAAAGGGCGTATGCGTTTTTTCCTGAATATATTCAGGAAAAACGCATACGCCCTTTTTGGCCCACCAAGCAAGCTTGCAAAGGAAATCTGCACTACAATGAAGTCTCACTTCCCCCCGGTCAAAAGGGCCATCTGAAAAAAGTGTAAAATCCAGAAAGGCAGGACAGGCCATGGAGAACTGGGAGCCTTGTTATGCTGATGGGCGGGATGTCAATTGCCAACAGCCACTCGGGAGAAGTGTATGGTGTTTCCTGAAACATCTAAAAAACAAAGCAACAGAGCCTAGGGCACTTCCACTTATGGTCCTATAGCTTAGGGAAATTAAAATCAAAAAGACACAGCCACCCCAAAGGTTGGGACGGCTCTGTTTACAAGAACCTGGTTTACGGTACAAGTTCAATATCGCAGAAAGTGAAAAATGGATAAAGAAGTTGTGGTACTTACGTACAATGCAGTATCACTCAGCAATGAAATCTATGTCATCAGGCCCGTAGCAGCATAATGAGTGGATTCAGGTATGATGATTCTAACTGAAATAAGTCACACAGAAAAAGAAACATCATAAGATATCACTAATACACGGAATGTAAACTTGGCTACACAGGAACTGAATTACAAAACAGAACAGGGTCTCAAATTTAGAAACCCAACTTATGCTTGCTTAAGGGGAAAGGTGAGTTGGGGTGCTGCATAAAACCAGAGATTGAAATGAGCACAGATAAAGTTCCTTAAGCCAAATATGGAATAGACAAGAGCTACTCCTTGCTCAACGAAATGGATTCAACACCCCATATTAAACACCGAAGAATATACCTGACTAGGAAGTATCTTAAAACCTATGGATTGCTATGTCTCCGAAAGAGAATCAAGCGTGTGTGCAGGGGCATAAACGCAGCAGTGATAGGATTGGAGAGGTTCGGTGAGCAAATGAAGACCCTTTGAAGTCATATTGCATGGTACCCATTCCACGGGTCTCAACTCTCCAGGTTTAAGGTATTCTTCCTTCAGCTAAAACATGCATGTGGAACCCAGAGTATGATCAACCGTGTGATCGGGAGACGTGTTCCAATATGTCTCAGTTTTCGTCCTCTGGTACTCGGGTGCAACATTCCAGACGCTTTACTAACACTCTCCCGACTTGGAGAGTCAGTGCCTTTAACCTCCTATTTGGCCCAGTTTGCAATTTCTGCGGAAGATGAACAGGAATAGGGAGAACCAATGACAGACTAGATGGAGGTGTCTGGATGGGCAAATTTAACTCTCATTTCGCACCAGGAAGAGGAATTAACCAAAGGCTCAGCGTGCCATGCCGGAACCAGATTAGGGCCTGAAGCAATCCTGCGGTGTTGCGGCCAGCTCACGAGAAATCGAGTTGAAGAAAGGAGCTCAGGGGCACTGTAATTCACAAACCTGCAGAGTTATAAATGACAGCTATCGTCCAAAAATATACTGAAGTAAGGCTGCAAGAGGACTTGAAAGCGGGGCAGAATTGCAGGAAACCGATTTCAGGAGGTAGACTGGAATTGCATTTAAAGCATAGGAAAAGAGGCAGAACGTCCACAATGATGCACTTGGCCAAAAAGGGCGTATGCGTTTTTTCCTGAATATATTCAGGAAAAAACGCATACGCCCTTTTTGGCCAACCAAGCAAGCTTGCAAAGGAAATCTGCACTACAATGAAGTCTCACTTCCCCCCGGTCAAAAGGGCCATCTGAAAAAAGTGTAAAATCCAGAAAGGCAGGACAGGCCATGGAGAACTGGGAGCCTTGTTATGCTGATGGGCGGGATGTCAATTGCCAACAGCCACTCGGGAGAAGTGTATGGTGTTTCCTGAAACATCTAAAAAACAAAGCAACAGAGCCTAGGGCACTTCCACTTATGGTCCTATAGCTTAGGGAAATTAAAATCAAAAAGACACAGCCACCCCAAAAGTTGGGACGGCTCTGTTTACAAGAACCTGGTTTACGGTACAAGTTCAATATCGCAGAAAGTGAAAAATGGATAAAGAAGTTGTGGTACTTACGTACAATGCAGTATCACTCAGCAATGAAATCTATGTCATCAGGCCCGTAGCAGCATAATGAGTGGATTCAGGTATGATGATTCTAACTGAAATAAGTCACACAGAAAAAGAAACATCATAAGATATCACTAATACACGGAATGTAAACTTGGCTACACAGGAACTGAATTACAAAACAGAACAGGGTCTCAAATTTAGAAACCCAACTTATGCTTGCTTAAGGGGAAAGGTGAGTTGGGGTGCTGCATAAAACCAGAGATTGAAATGAGCACAGATAAAGTTCCTTAAGCCAAATATGGAATAGACAAGAGCTACTCCTTGCTCAACGAAATGGATTCAACACCCCATATTAAACACCGAAGAATATACCTGACTAGGAAGTATCTTAAAACCTATGGATTGCTATGGCTCCGAAAGAGAATCAAGCGTGTGTACAGGGGCATAAACGCAGCAGTGATAGGATTGGAGAAGTTCGGTGAGCAAATGAAGACCCTGTGAAGTCATATTGCATGGTACCCATTCCACGGGTCTCAACTTTCCAGGTTTAAGGTATTCTTCCTTCAGCTAAAACATGCATGTGGAACCCAGAGTATGATCAACCGTGTGATCGGGAGACGTGTTTCAATATGTCTCAGTTTTCGTCCCCTGGTACTCGGGTGCAACATTCCAGACGCTTTACTAACACTCTCCCGACTTGGAGAGTCAGTGCCTTTAACCTCCTGTTTGGCCCAGTTTGCAATTTCTGCGGAAGATGAACAGGAATAGGGAGAACCAATGAGAGACTAGCTGGACGTGTCTGGACGGGCAAATTTAACTCTCATTTCCCACCAGGAAGAGGAATTAACCAAAGGCTCAGCGTGCCGTGCCGGAACCAGATTAGGGCCTGAAGCAATCCTGCGGTGATGCGGCCAGCTCACGAGAAAGCGAGTTGAAGAAAGGAGCTCAGGGGCACTGTAATTCACAAACCTGCAGAGTTATAAATGACAGCTATCGTCCAAAAATATACTGAAGTAAGGCTGCCAAGAGGACTTGAAAGCGGGGCAGAATTGCAGGAAACCGATTTCAGGAGGTAGACTGGAATTGCATTTAAAGCATAGGAAAAGAGGCAGAACGTCCACAATGATGCACTTGGCCAAAAAGGGCGTATGCGTTTTTTCCTGAATATATTCAGGAAAAAACGCATACGCCCTTTTTGGCCAACCAAGCAAGCTTGCAAAGGAAATCTGCACTACAGTGAAGTCTCACTTCCCCCCGGTCAAAAGGGCCATCTGAAAAAAGTGTAAAATCCAGAAAGGCAGGACAGGCCATGGAGAACTGGGAGCCTTGTTATGCTGATGGGCGGGATGTAAATTGCCAACAGCCACTCAGGAGAAGTATATGGTGTTTCCTGAAACATCTAAAAAACAAAGCAACAGAGCCTAGGGCACTTCCACTTATGGTCCTATAGCTTAGGGAAATTAAAATCAAAAGACACAGCCACCCCAAAGGTTGGGACGGCTCTGTTTACAAGAACCTGGTTTACGGTACAAGTTCAATATCGCAGAAAGTGAAAAATGGATAAAGAAGTTTTGGTACTTACGTGCAATGCAGTATCACTCAGCAATGAAATCTATGTCATCATGCCCATAGCAACATAATGAGTGGATTCAGGTATGATGATTCTAACTGAAATAAGTCACACAGAAAAAGAAACATCATAAGATATCACTAATACACGGAATGTAAACTTGGCTACACAGGAACTGAATTACAAAACAGAACAGGGTCTCAAATTTAGAAACCCAACTTATGCTTGCTTAAGGGGAAAGGTGAGTTGGGGTGCTGCATAAAACCAGAGATTGAAATGAGCACAGATAAAGTTCCTTAAGCCAAATATGGAATAGACAAGAGCTACTCCTTGCTCAATGAAATGGACTCAACACCCCATATTAAATGCCTAAGAGTGAACCTGACTAGGAAGTATCTTAAAACCTATGGATTGCTATGTCTCCAAAAGAGAATCAAGCATGTGTACAGGGGCATAAACGCAGCAGTGATAGGATTGGAGAAGTTCGGTGAGCAAATGAAGACCCTTTGAAGTCATATTGCATGGTACCCATTCCACGGGTCTCAACTCTCCAGGTTTAAGGTATTCTTCCTTCAGCTAAAACATGCATGTGGAACCCAGAGTATGAACAACCATGTGATCGGGAGACGTGTTCCAATATGTCTCAGTTTTCGTCCCCTGGTATTCGGGTGCAACATTCCAGACGCTTTACTAACACTCTCCCGACTTGGAGAGTCAGTGCCTTTAACCTCCTGTTTGGCCCAGTTTGCAATTTCTGAGGAAGATGAACAGGAATAGGGAGAACCAATGAGAGACTAGCTGGAGGTGTCTGGACGGGCAAATTTAACTCTCATTTCCCACCAGGAAGAGGATTTAACCAAAGGCTCAGCGTGCCGTGCCGGAACCAGATTAGGGCCTGAAGCCATCCTGCGGTGTTGCGGCCAGCTCACGAGAAAGCGAGTTGAAGAAAGGAGCTCAGGGGCACTGTAATTCACAAACCTGCAGAGTTATAAATGACAGCTATCGTCCAAAAATATACTGAAGTAAGGCTGCCAAGAGGACTTGAAAGCGGGGCAGAATTGCAGGAAACCGATTTCAGGAGGTAGACTGGAATTGCATTTAAAGCATAGGAAAAGAGGCAGAACGTCCACAATGATGCACTTGGCCAAAAAGGGCGTATGCGTTTTTTCCTGAATATATTCAGGAAAAAACGCATACGCCCTTTTTGGCCAACCAAGCAAGCTTGCAAAGGAAATCTGCACTACAATGAAGTCTCACTTCCCCCCGGTCAAAAGGGCCATCTGAAAAAAGTGTAAAATCCAGAAAGGCAGGACAGGCCATGGAGAACTGGGAGCCTTGTTATGCTGATGGGCGGGATGTAAATTGCCAACAGCCACTCGGGAGAAGTGTATGGTGTTTCCTGAAACATCTAAAAAACAAAGCAACAGAGCCTAGGGCACTTCCACTTATGGTCCTATAGCTTAGGGAAATTAAAATCAAAAAGACACAGCCACCCCAAATGTTGGGACGGCTCTGTTTACAAGAACCTGCTTTATGGTACAAGTTCTATATCGCAGAAAGTGAAAAATGGATAAAGAAGTTGTGGTACTTACGTACAATGCAATATCACTCAGCAATGAAATCTATGTCATCAGGACCGTAGCAGCATAATGAGTGGACTCAGGTATGATGATTCTAACTGAAATAAGTCACACAGAAAAAGAAACATCATAAGATATCACTAATACACAGAATGTAAACTTGGCTACATAGGAACTGAATTACAAAACAGAACAGGGACTCAAATTTAGAAACCCAACTTATGCTTGCTTAAGGGGAAAGGTGAGTTGGGGTGCTGCATACAACCAGAGATTGAAATGAGCACAGATAAAGTTCCTTAAGCCAAATATGGAATAGACAAGAGCTACTCCTTGCTCAACGAAATGGACTCAACACCCCATATTAAACACCTAAGAATATACCTGACTAGGAAGTATCTTAAAACCTATGGATTGCTATGTCTCCGAAAGAGAATCAAGCGTGTGTACAGGGGCATAAACGCAGCAGTGATAGGATTGGATAAGTTCAGTGAGCAAATGAAGACCCTTTGAAGTCATATTGCATGGTACCCATTCCACGGGTCTCAACTCTCCAGGTTTAAGGCATTCTTCCTTCAGCTAAAACATGCATGTGGAACCCAGAGTATGATCAACCATGTGATCGGGAGACATGTTCCAATATGTCTCAGTTTTCGTCCCCTGGTACTCGGGTGCAACATTCCAGACGCTTTACTAACACTCTCCCGACTTGGAGAGTCAGTGCCTTTAACCTCCTGTTTGGCCCAGTTTGCAATTTCTGCGGAAGATGAACAGGAATAGGGAGAACCAATGAGAGACTAGCTGGACGTGTCTGGACGGGCAAATTTAACTCTCATTTCCCACCAGGAAGAGGAATTAACCAAAGGCTCAGCGTGCCGTGCCGGAACCAGATTAGGGCCTGAAGCCATCCTGCGGTGTTGCGGCCAGCTCACGAGAAAGCGAGTTGAAGAAAGGAGCTCAGGGGCACTGTAATTCACAAACCTGCAGAGTTATAAATGACAGCTATCGTCCAAAAATATACTGAAGTAAGCCTGCCAAGAGGACTTGAAAGCGGGGCAGAATTGGAGGAAACCGATTTCAGGAGGTAGACTGGAATTGCATTTAAAGCATAGGAAAAGAGGCAGAACGTCCACAATGATGCACTTGGCCAAAAAGGGCGTATGCGTTTTTTCCTGAATATATTCAGGAAAAAACGCGTACGCCCTTTTTGGCCAACCAAGCAAGCTTGCAAAGGAAATCTGCACTACAATGAAGTCTCACTTCCCCCCGGTCAAAAGGGCCATCTGAAAAAAGTGTAAAATCCAGAAAGGCAGGACAGGCCATGGAGAACTGGGAGCCTTGTTATGCTGATGGGCGGGATGTCAATTGCCAACAGCCACTCGGGAGAAGTGTATGGTGTTTCCTGAAACATCTAAAAAACAAAGCAACAGAGCCTAGGGCACTTCCACTTATGGTCCTATAGCTTAGGGAAATTAAAATCAAAAAGACACAGCCACCCCAAATGTTGGGACGGCTCTTTTTACAAGAACCTGCTTTATGGTACAAGTTCTATATCGCAGAAAGTGAAAAATGGATAAAGAAGTTGTGGTACTTAGGTACAATGCAGTATCACTCAGCAATGAAATCTATGTCATCAGGCCCGTAGCAGCATAATGAGTGGACTCAGGTATGATGATTCTAACTGAAATAAGTCACACAGAAAAAGAAACATCATAAGATATCACTAATACACGGAATGTAAACTTGGCTACATAGGAACTGAATTACAAAACAGAACAGGGACTCAAATTTAGAAACCCAACTTATGCTTGCTTAAGGGGAAAGGTGAGTTGGGGTGCTGCATACAACCAGAGATTGAAATGAGCACAGATAAAGTTCCTTAAGCCAAATATGGAATAGACAAGAGCTACTCCTTGCTCAACGAAATGGACTCAACACCCCATATTAAACACCTAAGAATATACCTGACTAGGAAGTATCTTAAAACCTATGGATTGCTATGTCTCCGAAAGAGAATCAAGCGTGTGTACAGGGGCATAAACGCAGCAGTGATAGGATTGGAGAAGTTCGGTGAGCAAATAAAGACGCTTTGAAGTCATATTGCATGGTACCCATTCCACGGGTCTCAACTCTCCAGGTTTAAGGCATTCTTCCTTCAGCTAAAACATGCATGTGGAACCCAGAGTATGATCAACCGTGTGATCGGGAGACGTGTTCCAATATGTGTCAGTTTTCGTCCCCTGGTACTTGGGTGCAACATTCCAGACGCTTTACTAACACTCTCCCGACTTGGAGAGTCAGTGCCTTTAACCTCCTGTTTGGCCCAGTTTGCAATTTCTGCGGAAGATGAACAGGAATAGGGAGAACCAATGAGAGACTAGCTGGAGGTGTCTGGACGGGCAAATTTAACTCTCATTTCCCACCAGGAAGAGGAATTAACCAAAGGCTCAGCGTGCCGTGCCGGCACCAGATTAGGGCCTGAAGCCATCCTGCGGTGTTGCGGCCAGCTCACGAGAAAGCGAGTTGAAGAAAAGAGCTCAGGGGCACTGTAATTCACAAACCTGCAGAGTTATAAATGACAGCTATCGTCCAAAAATATACTGAAGTAAGGCTGCCAAGAGGACTTGAAAGCAGGGCAGAATTGCAGGAAACCGATTTCAGGAGGTAGACTGGAATTGCATTTAAAGCATAGGAAAAGAGGCAGATCGTCCACAATGATGCACTTGGCCAAAAAGGGCGTATGCGTTTTTTCCTGAATATATTCAGGAAAAAACGCATACGCCCTTTTTGGCCAACCAAGCAAGCTTGCAAAGGAAATCTGCACTACAATGAAGTCTCACTTCCCCCCGGTCAAAAGGGCCATCTGAAAAAAGTGTAAAATCCAGAAAGGCAGGACAGGCCATGGAGAACTGGGAGCCTTGTTATGCTGATGGGCGGGATGTAAATTGCCAACAGCCACTCCGGAGAAGTGTATGGTGTTTCCTGAAACATCTAAAAAACAAAGCAACAGAGCCTAGGGCACTTCCACTTATGGTCCTATAGCTTAGGGAAATTAAAATCAAAAGACACAGCCACCCCAAAGGTTGGGAAGGCTCTGTTTACAAGAACCTGGTTTACGGTACAAGTTCTATATCGCAGAAAGTGAAAAATGGATAAAGAAGTTGTGGTAATTACGTACAATGCAGTATCACTGAGCAATGAAATCTATGTCATCAGGCCCGTAGCAGCATAATGAGTGGATTCAGGTATGATGATTCTAACTGAAATAAGTCACACAGAAAAAGAAACATCATAAGATATCACTAATACACGGAATGTAAACTTGGCTACATAGGAACTGAATTACAAAACAGAACAGGGTCTCAAATTTAGAAACCCAACTTATGCTTGCTTAAGGGGAAAGGTGAGTTGGGGTGCTGCATAAAACCAGAGATTGAAATGAGCACAGATAAAGTTTCTTAAGCCAAATATGGAATAGACAAGAGCTACTCCTTGCTCAACGAAATGGACTCAACACCCCATATTAAACACCTAAGAATATACCTGACTAGGAAGTATCTTAAAACCTATGGATTGCTATGTCTCCGAAAGAGAATCAAGCGTGTGTACAGGGGCATAAACGCAGCAGTGATAGGATTGGAGAAGTTCGGTGAGCAAATGAAGACCCTTCGAAGTCATATTGCATGGTACCCATTCCACGGGTCTCAACTCTCCAGGTTTAAGGTATTCTTCCTTCAGCTAAAACATGCATGTGGCACCCAGAGTATGATCAACCGTGTGATCGGGAGACATGTTCCAATATGTCTCAGTTTTCGTCCCCTGGTACTCGGGTGCAACATTCCAGACGCTTTACTAACACTCTCCCGACTTGCAGAGTCAGTGCCTTTAACCTCCTGTTTGGCCCAGTTTGCAATTTCTGCGGAAGATGAACAGGAATAGGGAGAACCAATGACAGACTAGATGGAGGTGTCTGGACGGGCAAATTTAACTCTCATTTCCCACCAGGAAGAGGAATTAACCAAAGGCTCAGCGTGCCGTGCCGCAACCAGATTAGGGCCTGAAGCAATCCTGCGGTGTTGCGGCCAGCTCACGAGAAAGCGAGTTGAAGAAAGGAGCTCAGGGGCACTGTAATTCACAAACCTGCAGACTTATAAATGACAGCTATCTTCCAAAAATATACTGAAGTAAGGCTGCCAAGAGGACTTGAAAGCGGGGCAGAATTGCAGGAAACCGATTTCAGGAGGTAGACTGGAATTGCATTTAAAGCATAGGAAAAGAGGCAGAACGTCCACAATGATGCACTTGGCCAAAAAGGGCAATGCGTTTTTTCCTGAATATATTCAGGAAAAAACGCGTACGCCCTTTTTGTCCAACCAAGCAAGCTTGCAAAGGAAATCTGCACTACAATGAAGTCTCACTTCCCCCCGGTCAAAAGGGCCATCTGAAAAAAGTGTAAAATCCAGAAAGGCAGGACAGGCCATGGAGAACTGGGAGCCTTGTTATGCTGATGGGCGGGATGTCAATTGCCAACAGCCACTCGGGAGAAGTGTATGGTGTTTCCTGAAACATCTAAAAAACAAAGCAACAGAGCCTAGGGCACTTCCACTTATGGTCCTATAGCTTAGGGAAATTAAAATCAAAAAGACACAGCCACCCCAAAAGTTGGGACGGCTCTGTTTACAAGAACCTGGTTTACGGTACAAGTTCAATATCGCAGAAAGTGAAAAATGGATAAAGAAGTTGTGGTACTTACGTACAATGCAGTATCACTCAGCAATGAAATCTATATCATCAGGCCCGTAGCAGCATAATGAGCGGATTCAGGTATGATGATTCTAACTGAAATAAGTCACACAGAAAAAAAAACATCATAAGATATCACTAATACACGGAATGTAAACTTGGCTACACAGGAACTGAATTACAAAACAGAACAGGGTCTCAAATTTAGAAAACCAACTTATGCTTGCTTAAGGGGAAAGGTGAGTTGGGGTGCTGCATAAAACCAGAGATTGAAATGAGCACAGATAAAGTTCCTTAAGCCAAATATGGAATAGACAAGAGTTACTCCTTGCTCAACGAAATGGACTCAACACCCCATATTAAATGCCTAAGAGTGTACCTGACTAGGAAGTATCTTAAAACCTATGGATTGCTATGTCTCCGAAAGAGAATCAAGCGTGTGTGCAGGGGCGTAATTGCAGCAGTGATAGGATTGGAGAGGTTCAGTGAGCAAATGAAGACCCTTTGAAGTCATATTGCATGGTACCCATTCCACGGGTCTCAACTCTCCAGGTTTAAGGGATTCTTCCTTCAGCTAAAACATGCATTTGGAAGCCAGAGTATGATCAACCATGTGATCGGGAGACGTGTTCAAATATGTCTCAGTTTTCGTCCCCTGGTACTCGGGTGCAACATTCCAGACGCTTTACTAACACTCTCCCGACTTGGAGAGTCAGTGCCTTTAACCTCCTGTTTGGCCCAGTTTGCAATTTCTGCGGAAGATGAACAGGAATAGGGAGAACCAATGAGAGACTAGCTGGAGGTGTCTGGACGGGCAAATTTAACTCTCATTTCCCACCAGGAAGAGGAATTAACCAAAGGCTCAGCGTGCCGTGCCGGAACCAGATTAGGGCCTGAAGCCATCCTGCGGTGTTGCGGCCAGCTCACGAGAAAGCGAGTTGAAGAAAGGAGCTCAGGGGCACTGTAATTCACAAACCTGCAGAGTTATAAATGACAGCTATCGTCCAAAAATATACTGAAGTAAGGCTGCCAAGAGGACTTGAAAGCGGGGCAGAATTGCAGGAAACCGATTTCAGGAGGTAGACAGGAATTGCATTTAAAGCATAGGAAAAGAGGCAGAACGTCCACAATGATGCACTTGGCCAAAAAGGGCGTATGCGTTTTTTCCTGAATATATTCAGGAAAAAACGCATACGCCCTTTTTGGCCAACCAAGCAAGCTTGCAAAGGAAATCTGCACTACAATGAAGTCTCACTTCCCCCCGGTCAAAAGGGCCATCTGAAAAAAGTGTAAAATCCAGAAAGGCAGGACAGGCCATGGAGAACTGGGAGCCTTGTTATGCTGATGGGCGGAATGTAAATTGCCAACAGCCACTCGGGAGAAGTGTATGGTGTTTCCTGAAACATCTAAAAAACAAAGCAACAGAGCCTAGGGCACTTCCACTTATGGTCCTATAGCTTAGGGAAATTAAAATCAAAAAGACACAGCCACCGCAAAGGTTGGGATGGCTCTGTGTACAAGAACCTGGTTTACGGTACAAGTTCAATATCGCAGAAAGTGAAAAATGGATAAAGAAGTTGTGGTACTTACGTACAATGCAGTATCACTCAGCAATGAAATCTATGTCATCAGGCCCGTAGCAGCATAATGAGTGGATTCAGGTATGATGATTCTAACTGAAATAAGTCACACAGAAAAAGAAACATCATAAGATATCACTAATACACGGAATGTAACCTTGGCTACACAGGAACTGAATTACAAAACAGAACAGGGTCTCAAATTTAGAAAACCAACTTATGCTTGCTTAAGGGGAAAGGTGAATTGGGGTGCTGCATAAAACCAGAGATTGAAATGAGCACAGATAAAGTTCCTTAAGCCAAATATGGATTAGACAAGAGCTACTCCTTGCTCAACGAAATGGACTCAACACCCCATATTAAACACCTAAGAATATACCTGACTAGGAAGTATCTTAAAACCTATGGATTGCTATGTCTCCGAAAGAGAATCAAGCGTGTGTACAGGGGCATAAACGCAGCAGTGATAGGATTGGAGAAGTTCGGTGAGCAAATGAAGACCCTTTGAAGTCATATTGCATGGTACCCATTCCACGGGTCTCAACTCTCCAGGTTTAAGGCATTCTTCCTTCAGCTAAAACATGCATGTGGAACCCAGAGTATGATCAACCATGTGATCGGGAGACGTGTTCCAATATGTCTCAGTTTTCGTCCCCTGGTACTCGGGTGCAACATTCCAGACGCTTTACTAACACTCTCCCGACTTGGAGAGTCAGTGCCTTTAACCTCCTGTTTGGCCCAGTTTGCAATTTCTGCGGAAGATGAACAGGAATAGGGAGAACCAATGAGAGACTAGCTGGAGGTGTCTGGACGGGCAAATTTAACTCTCATTTCCCACCAGGAAGAGGAATTAACCAAAGGCTCAGCGTGCCGTGCCGGAACCAGATTAGGGCCTGAAGCCATCCTGCGGTGTTGCGGCCAGCTCACGAGAAAGCGAGTTGAAGAAAGGAGCTCAGGGGCACTGTAATTCACAAACCTGCAGAGTTATAAATGACAGCTATCGTCCAAAAATATACTGAAGTAAGGCTGCCAAGAGGACTTGAAAGCGGGGCAGAATTGCAGGAAACCGATTTCAGGAGGTAGACTGGAATTGCATTTAAAGCATAGGAAAAGAGGCAGAACGTCCACAATGATGCACTTGGCCAAAAAGGGTGTATGCGTTTTTTCCTGAATATATTCAGGAAAAAACGCATACGCCCTTTTTGGCCAACCAAGAAAGCTTGCAAAGAAATCTGCACTACAATGAAGTCTCACTTCCCCCCGGTCAAAAGGGCCATCTGAAAAAAGTGTAAAATCCAGAAAGGCAGGACAGGCCATGGAGAACTGGGAGCCTTGTTATGCTGATGGGCGGGATGTAAATTGCCAACAGCCACTCCGGAGAAGTGTATGGTGTTTCCTGAAACATCTAAAAAACAAAGCAACAGAGCCTAGGGCACTTCCACTTATGGTCCTATAGCTTAGGGAAATTAAAATCAAAAGACACAGCCACCCCAAAGGTTGGGAAGGCTCTGTTTACAAGAACCTGGTTTACGGTACAAGTTCTATATCGCAGAAAGTGAAAAATGGATAAAGAAGTTGTGGTAATTACGTACAATGCAGTATCACTGAGCAATGAAATCTATGTCATCAGGCCCGTAGCAGCATAATGAGTGGATTCAGGTATGATGATTCTAACTGAAATAAGTCACACAGAAAAAGAAACATCATAAGATATCACTAATACACGGAATGTAAACTTGGCTACATAGGAACTGAATTACAAAACAGAACAGGGTCTCAAATTTAGAAACCCAACTTATGCTTGCTTAAGGGGAAAGGTGAGTTGGGGTGCTGCATAAAACCAGAGATTGAAATGAGCACAGATAAAGTTTCTTAAGCCAAATATGGAATAGACAAGAGCTACTCCTTGCTCAACGAAATGGACTCAACACCCCATATTAAACACCTAAGAATATACCTGACTAGGAAGTATCTTAAAACCTATGGATTGCTATGTCTCCGAAAGAGAATCAAGCGTGTGTACAGGGGCATAAACGCAGCAGTGATAGGATTGGAGAAGTTCGGTGAGCAAATGAAGACCCTTCGAAGTCATATTGCATGGTACCCATTCCACGGGTCTCAACTCTCCAGGTTTAAGGTATTCTTCCTTCAGCTAAAACATGCATGTGGCACCCAGAGTATGATCAACCGTGTGATCGGGAGACATGTTCCAATATGTCTCAGTTTTCGTCCCCTGGTACTCGGGTGCAACATTCCAGACGCTTTACTAACACTCTCCCGACTTGCAGAGTCAGTGCCTTTAACCTCCTGTTTGGCCCAGTTTGCAATTTCTGCGGAAGATGAACAGGAATAGGGAGAACCAATGACAGACTAGATGGAGGTGTCTGGACGGGCAAATTTAACTCTCATTTCCCACCAGGAAGAGGAATTAACCAAAGGCTCAGCGTGCCGTGCCGGAACCAGATTAGGGCCTGAAGCAATCCTGCGGTGTTGCGGCCAGCTCACGAGAAAGCGAGTTGAAGAAAGGAGCTCAGGGGCACTGTAATTCACAAACCTGCAGAGTTATAAATGACAGCTATCGTCCAAAAATATACTGAAGTAAGGCTGCCAAGAGGACTTGAAAGCGGGGCAGAATTGCAGGAAACCGATTTCAGGAGGTAGACTGGAATTGCATTGAAAGCATAGGAAAAGAGGCAGAACGTCCACAATGATGCACTTGGCCAAAAAGGGCGTATGCGTTTTTTCCTGAATATATTCAGGAAAAAACGCATACGCACTTTTTGGCCAACCAAGCAAGCTGGGAAAGGAAATCTGCACTACAATGAAGTCTCACTTCCCCCCGGTCAAAAGGGCCATCTGAAAAAAGTGTAAAATCCAGAAAGGCAGGACAGGCCATGGAGAACTGGGAGCCTTGTTATGCTGATGGGCGGGATGTCAATTGCCAACAGCCACTCGGGAGAAGTGTATGGTGTTTCCTGAAACATCTAAAAAAAAAGCAACAGAGCCTAGGGCACTTCCACTTATGGTCCTATAGCTTAGGGAAATTAAAATCAAAAGACACAGCCACCCCAAAGGTTGGGACGGCTCTGTTTACAAGAACCTGGTTTACGGTACAAGTTCAATATCGCAGAAAGTGAAAAATGGATAAAGAAGTTGTGGTACTTACGTACAATGCAATATCACTCAGCAATGAAATCTATGTCATCAGGCCCGTAGCAGCATAATGAGTGGAATCAGGTATGATGATTCTAACTGAAATAAGTCACACAGAAAAAGAAACATCATAAGATATCACTAATACACGGAATATAAACTTGGCTACACAGGAACTGAATTACAAAACAGAACAGGGTCTCAAGTTTAGAAAACTAACTTATGCTTGCTTAAGGGGGAAGGTGAGTTGCGGTGCTGCATTAAACCAGAGTTTGAAATTAGCACAGATACCGTTCCATAAGCCAAATATGGAATAGACAAGACCTACCCCTTGCTCAACGAAATGGATTCAACAATGAGGTATCACCTCACACCTGGTTGAATAGGCATCATAGAAAATATACAAGCAAAAAATGCTGGAAAGGGTGTGGTGATAAGGAACCCTCTTCCACTATTGTTGGGAATATAAATTGATATAGTCACTATGGAGAACAATATGGAATTTCTTAAGAAACTAACAATAGAATTACCATATGATACAGCAATCCCAGTACTGGACATATACCCAGACAAAACCATAAATCAAAAAGAGACATTCACCGCAATGTTCATTGCATCACTATTTACAATATCGAGGTAATGGAAGCAACCTAAATGCCCACAGACAGACGAATGCATAAAGCCGTGGTACATATATAAAATGGAATATTACTAAGCCATGAAAAGGAATGAAATTGGGTCATTTGTAGAGACGTCGATGCATCTAGAGACTGTCATACAGAGTGAAGTAAGTCAGAAAGAGAAAAACAAATCTTGTATATTCATGCATATATGTGGAACCTAGAAAACCTGTACAGATTAACCATTTTGCAAGGCATAAATAGAGCAACAGATGTAGACAACAAACGTATGGACAACAAGGGGGGAAAGCTGTTGGGGGTGGTGGTGGGAGGAGTTGAGAGACTGGGATTGGCATGTATACATTTATATGTATAAAATAGATAACCAATAAGAACCTGCTGTATAAAAATATAAAATAAAATTCAAAATTAAAAAGAAATAAAATTTAAACAATAGAAAAATCAATTATTCCCTTCACATACATGTATTTATATGAATAAATTATTTCCATGCTTATATCTGTAAATACAAAAAAGAGGAATAAAATCTACCTTGAACCCAAAACGAAAAAGAGAAAAAAAACACAGAACCCACCAGTTCCACAGAGGAAAACCGTATCAGGGCACTTGCTCCAGTTGTAAACAATTCTGAAGTTGGTCAGTGGTGGGGAATCGTCTCCCATTCAGCCAGCAGCCCCCACGCAACAAGCGTCCTCATTGCAAAGCTGGGGCACCGTGCCGAGGCATCTGTGAGTAAACGTGAGCTGAGCCCCAGGCCAGTTGCTGCTGAACTATTCCCACCCATCCCAGGTAAAACACCTGAATATATACAAGGACTTGAAAGCCTAGAGGGAGGGCCATAGAGCCACACGAGTGACAGCATGCCGGCCGACTTGGTGCCTGCAGGCCAGCCAGGATGGTCCTGGCCCTGGGTGCTCTTCTGGAAGATGTCCATTTCCCTGCCTGAGATACCCGTCCTGTCCCTGCCCCCACTGCTTTTTTCCTTCCTCACCTCTGCCCAGGGAGAAATTCCAGCAGCAGGTATGGGTGACACATCTTCTTCTTTAGCAGGTGGCAGCCTGGCAACTGCTGCAGAAAGTCCAGCAGAGCCCCACTCACACTGGGCCACCCACAAAGCCGTGGCCTCTCACTCCCTCCCACCAGCCCAGCCCCGAGACTGCTGACAGGGCAGAGAAAATGGCGTCAGGCACGGCTGCAGGGGCTCTTGCTGCCTGGAGTGGTATTTATAGTGATCTCAACCCAGGCACACCTGGGGAGGGCTGGCCGGCACGGTAAGGCTGCCCAGGTCAGCCAATCATCACCCCTCAGGGGCTCACAGTTGCAGAAAATGGAACTTGCTGAACCGGCCAGGTCCAAGGAACAGGTGTGGGCTCCTGAGAGTCAGGATAGACAAGGGGCTGCAGCTTTGGCTTGTTTTCTAATCATTTTATCTGGCCCATGAGTGGGAGACAACTTCAAGAAAACCCTCTCCTAATGAGAGGAACCCAGGAGTCAGGGAGAGGAGGGGTGGGTGGTGGTTGGAGACAGAGGCCTGGTGCCCCGGGTGCAGTGGAAGTCTCTGGAAGACCAGGTGGAGGGAGGCCTCACGGAGTGATGCCCAGGGTCACAGACCTGTCGCAGCTGCTGTTTGTTAGTTCAAGTCCTGCTCTGAGGTGCTCTGTGTCAGCTCTGAGCGACAGGTGAGCTGGGGGTGCTCTGCAATGAGGGCTATGTGCACGGTTCCTGTGTGCCCAGCCCTGCCACGGTACCTGCAAGGGTAGCTCTGTATCCTGGGAGGGGCCTGACCACGAGAGCCCTGTGGGCTGGGGTGGGGGTGGGGTACCTGCCCAGGTGAGCTCCATATTCTGGGATTGGTCTGACCACGAGAGCCCCATGGGCTGCTGGGGACCTGGTAAAGGATGTCAGGACAGTCAGTGAAGCCACCGAGGATATACCTCCAGTTGCTCCTAATTCCTACACCCTGCTGGTCATTCTACCAACCACCAGGACATGGTATTCTGTATTAGTCTTCAATGATGCCTTCTTTTGTATTCCATTAGTCCCAGAGTCACAAGAAATTTTGGCTTGTGAGTGGCAGGACTCAACATACAACTAAAACAATACTTCCGGGCCGTCTGGCCCCAAGGGTGCAAAAATTCCCACCCCATCTTTGGGGAAAGCTTAGCTAAAGACCTAAAAGTTCTACCTCTGGAAAAGGAAACCCTCCTTCAATATGCAGACGACATTCTGATCGCCAGCCCTACTAAGGAGGCCTCTGAACTACCAAGCCAATAAAGGATAGAAGTTGTCCAAGAAAAAGCTCAAATATCACAGACTGCCGTGACCTGCCTGGGCTTCATTCTCACAGAAGGTTGGAGAAGTCCATCCCAGGAAAGGGAAGAAACCATTTTCAGCCTTACCCCTTTCTAAAACTAGAAGACAGCTTAGGGGTTCCTGGGGAGGCAAGGGTTTGCTGCTTCTGGATCCCTAACTACAGTCTACTAGCTGGGCCTCTATATGAAACACTGAAAGGAAAAGATGATGATCCTTTTGAATAGAATCCAGAAGTGGCCTTTCAAGAATGGAAAGAGCAGTCAATTCAGACCCTTGCCCTGGAACTCCCTAATTTAGCTAAACCCTTTGACCTTTACATTCCCGGTGAAAGGTGAATCGCCATTGGAGAATTAGTGCAAAACCTGGGACCACTTGAAATGGAACAATGCAAGAATGCCATCCAGGTAGGATAAACTATGGTCACCAAGGGGCTTGGCCCACTGCCACATCTGGCCAAGATACTGGCGGTATCTAAAAACCTGGAAATCAGCAGCCCAAAAGGCCACCTCCCTCCTAAGGGGAAAGGACCCCACGTGGTGATCCTAACCACCAACCATGCCCTGAAGTTGCAGGGTTCGCTCCGTGGGCACACCGACCTCGAGTGAGGAGGCCCTCCAACTCCAACATCCAGAGAGATAGCCGGGGGCAACAGGGCACCATGACGACTCGTGTGAACATCACTTGACCTGGACTTTCTCTCATAAAACAACAAGAGTGTGTCCCAAAAGAGTAGACTACTGCTTGCCGGACTTACTGCACCCAGAGGGGAGCTAATAATCTTGGCGGGGGAACCGTATATCACACTGTCACCATAGAAAAGCCTACAGACACCGTGATGATGGTGGCCAGTAAGACCGGCTGGACTCTTGTTTACTTCAAAAGGCTGTTGACTCAGTGGCCATCATGGTCCTTGATCACCACTGACCCTGGACTGTCTGGGAGTTGAGCGGGCAGGGCTCTGACACCTGGTGCTGTTTGTACGTTAATTCAGGGGCCTAATTGAAGAAAGCGCAGACTACTGGTCAGAGCATCTAGGCTGGCAGAAACGGTCGGCTAAGGTGGCCGAACAAATGTGGGGCGGGGTGAAACCGGCCCCCACAGCGTCTCTGCACATCTCTTTCCTGGACCCTTAAAGGTCATTAGAATCTATAACACTTCCAATGCTGCTGCTCAGGTGGACGAGCAGGGAGGCAGGGGGCCTGGGGACAATCAACGTCACCTGGAGGCTGCTGGGGAGAAGCTCTGACCCTCGCCCCAGGGTATGAGGGCTCCCAACTCAGCACTCAGCAGTTACAGAAGAAGGGTCTGCACCCTCAGCACTCCAAGAATGAGGAACGGGACAAAAGGCAGAGGGGGGGTTTGTCCCCAGCAAAGCCCATTAAAAATCCCTGGGAGATAAAAATAGAATCTGGGCAATAAAGTCAAGTCTAACCTTTTTTATCCTTTGTGCTTTGTCTAATTTCACGTGCTCCTAGGGTCCCGCATGCAGAGGTTCCACACCCGGCACTTCAGACCAGATTTCCTAGTGCAGAATGGCTGGGTCGACACCTCAGCTCCTGGGGCCCAGTGCAGACTCCGCGATATAGAGCCTGAGCTACAGCCAACCCGGCCCTCGAGAGCTCCGCCCCCTCCCTCCCACTGACTCTGACAGGATCTCTACACAGCAGCCCAGCCCACAGCCCACGGGGTAGTACATGCTCTCACCTCTCCATTCTCTGATCAAAATATAAAGTTTCCTTTGCTTGTGAACCAAACTCAGTCTCGATCTGTTGGCCCCAATGACACTGGGCAGGGGGACACTTGTTGGGGTCCACTCTGGAGGATCAGTAACAGAAATTGAGACTATTGTAACCTCAATGAACAGATGTGTGAGCCAAAGTGTAGTTAACATAGAACAGTGTATAAGGCTCGGGTAAAATAAGATGTTTCTAACACTTCCATTGGATATTTCCATCACTTTATTATAAGCAAGTTCAGTGAAAAGGTTTGTCTTATTTGTCAGCTCAATATTAGAGAAATGAAGTGATTTCTTTCCAAGGATGTACATCTAATAATCTTGGTTAAACCTTCAATCTTGTTTTAAATGCTTTTCCATTGAAAATGATACCTCTCTTTCAGCTCCCCCATTTCTGAGAAGTATAAAATCTTATAATTTATTATTACCAAAGGGGAAAGGTGGGAGGAGGGATAAATTAACAGTTTGGGATTAACACATACACACTGCTATGTATAAAATAGATCATCAACAAGGAACCACTGTATAGCACAGGGAACTACACTCAACATTTTGCAATAACCTATAAGGGGAAATAATCTGAAAAAGAATAGATATTTTTATTGACATCATCTATCAATGACAGTTAAAGTGTAACCTAAGGGAAGCTGGTGGTGAGTGCTTCTGACCCTGAAGACTTCAATCATCTAAAGTTTGGACTCTGCCTACTTCCCAAGGCCCTTAATGAACATATGTGTAGCCGTAGCTTAAAAAATTCCCCAGTTTGGGTTTCGGGGAGACACTGATTTTGAAAAAGCCCTGGTGTTCTCCTTACATGAATGGGACTCTTCCTACTGCTAAAACATGTCTGTCACACCCAGAGGATGGTATACCGTCTGATCGGGAAGAGTTTGGAAAAGGCATCTCATCTCCTCATCTCCTGGTGCTCGGGTTCACCCCTCCAGCGTCTTTACTAACAGTCTCCCCACTTGGAGATGTCAGCACTGTCAACATCCTGTTGCGTACAGTTTGGAATTTGTCCAGAGGATGAAGCGGAAGGATGAGGAACAATGAGAGGCAAGTCCTACGTGTTCAGACAGGCACATGTCACTCTAATTTCCAATCAGGAAGACGAATTGACCAAAGGCTAGGGTTGCCCATGGAAACAGTATAGGGCTTGAGGAAATCCCGCTGCTTTGTGGCCAGTTCCCATAAACACAAGTTGAACAATAGAACTCAGGGGCAGTAAAATTCACAAAACTGCAGAGTTGAAAATATCCATCACTGAAAAATGTCTTGAGGAAAGTCAGAGAAAAGGACTTGTAAGCAAGGGAGAATGGCAGGAAAGGGATTTGAGGAGGTAGAAAGGACTCGCCGTTAAGCACAAGAAAAGGAGCTGAACATTGCCAACATTGCAGTTGGCCAAAAAGGGTGTATGCGTTTTTTTGTGTATATATTCAAGAAAAGAGCGTACACCTTTTTAGCCAACCAAACAGGTGGGCACTGGAAGTCAATACTACAAAAGACATCACTTCGCATCAGTCAGAAGAGCCATCCTCATAAAGCGTAAACAACAGAAATGCAGGACAGGGCAAGGAGAAGAGGGAGCCCTGTGAGACTTATAGTGGAAATGTATATTGCCAACGGCCATTCTGGAGAAGTGTATTGTGTTTACTAAAGCATCTAAACAATGAGCTACAGAGCATAGGGCACTTGCACTCATGGGCGTATATCTTGGGAAAAACAAAAATCGAGAGGACACAGGCACCCCAATGTTTACCCCCTCTCTGTTTAAAAGATCCTCGACTAGGATATAACTTAAATGTCTCTGGAGGGAAAAAATGGATAGAGATGTGGTACTTAGGTAGAGTGGAATAT
This sequence comes from Lagenorhynchus albirostris, assembly GCF_949774975.1. Lineage (NCBI taxonomy): Eukaryota > Metazoa > Chordata > Mammalia > Artiodactyla > Delphinidae > Lagenorhynchus > Lagenorhynchus albirostris. The sequence goes on along the minus strand of NW_026783280.1, from coordinate 448,575 downwards.
TATTCAGCCTGGAAATCAATGAAATATGGCCAGCTGTAACAACTCCGGAGGAGTTACGTATGATCATTCTAAGTGACAGAATTCAAAAAGAAGAAGACACATATCATAAGATATCACTTAAAGGTGGAATCCAAAATGGCTACACATGAAATAAATTACAAAACAAAAACATAGTCAAATATGTAGAAAACACGCATAAGGCTGCTAAACGGGAAAGGTGGGGAGGGGTGAGGCATCATCCAGGAGGTTGAAATTAGCAAAGATACCATTCCAAATACCAAACTGATAATCAACAAGGCCTACACGGTAGCTAAAAGAACTGCACTCAGCACACTCAAGTCACCGGAAAAGAATATATACGACTGGTAAGAATCTGAAAAAGAATTTATTGATGTCTCTCTGTACGTGAATCAAGTGGATGTACAGCAGCAAGAAACAGAGCTTTGAAAATCAGCTGTAACCAATATAGTAATAAATTGAAAAAAATAAACGACAGAGAGACAGAGAAAACCTCTTACAACTTTTCCTCAGGGACGGTGATGCAACATGGATTGAACACATCTAGACCCACAGCAGGATGAGACATAAGGCTGGAAACTGCGCTAAGAGAAATGTGAGGTTGGGTGAGGAAATGCACACCCTTTAAAGTAATACTACCTGGTACCCATTCAATGGGTCCCAAATCTGCAGGTTCAAGGGATCTTCCTACAGCTAAAACATGCATGGAAAACCCAGAGGACTGTACACCATGTGATCGGGAGATGTGTCTAAAATGCACCTCATTTATCCTCTCCTGGTGCTCCTGTTCACCATTCCAGCCACGTTACTTAGAAGCTCCCCACTTGGAGAATTAGCACATTTAAACTTCTGTTTCACACATTTTGCAAATTGTGAGGAGGATGAACGGGAAGAGGGGGAACCAATGAGAGAAGAGTTGTAGGGGTTTGGACGGGCACATATCACTCTAATTTCCCATTAAGAATAAGAATTAAAAAAAGGCTCAGCCTGCCTCGCCGGAGCCAAAATAGGGCCTGAAGCAATCCTGCGGGTTTGAGGCCAGCTCACAAAAGAGCAACTTAAAACATGGAGCTCAGGGTCACTGCAATTCACAAACCTGCAGAGTTATAAATGAAAACTAACGTCCAAAAATATGTTGAGGTAAGGCAAAGAAGAGGATCTGAATGCAAGACAGAATTGCAAGAAACAGATTTCAAGAGATAGATTGGACTCGTCTTTAACGCACATGAAAAGCGGCAGAATTTCGACAATGATGCAGTTGGCCCAAAAGGGCGTATGCGATTTTTCCTGATTATATCCAGGAAAAAACGCATACGCACTTTATGGGCAACGAAGCAAGCAAGCAATGCAAATGTGCACAACAAAGAAGTCTCATTTCCCACCGGTCAAAAGGGCCATCCTAAAAAATTGTAAAAACCAGAAATGCAGGACAGGCCATGGAGAACAGGGAGCCTTTATACGCTGATGGGCAGTGTGTGAACTGCCGAGAGCCACTCTGGAGAAGTGTATGGTGGTTCCTAAATCATCTAAAAACAGAGCTACAGAGCATAGGACACTTCCAATCATGGGAGTATATCTAGGGAAGTCTAAAAATCAACAGGACACAAGCACACCACAGTTTAGGGCTACTCTGTTTACAAGAACCTCAACTTCAGTACACCTTAAATATCCCAGGAAAGAGAACAATGGATAAAGAAGATGTGGTACTTATGTACAATGGAATATCTCTTCACCATGAAATCAATGTAATAAGGCTAGTAGAAGGATAAAGAGTGGATTTAGGTCCGATAATACTACTTGAAATAAGTCAAACAGAAAAAGAAACATATCATAAGATATCACTTATAGAGGGAGGGTAAATATGCCTGCACAAGAAATGAATTACAGAACAGAACAGTGTCTCACATTTAGAAAACACACTTATGTCAGCTTAAGGGGAAAGGAGAGGTGGGGTGATGCATAAAACCAGAGTTTGAAATTAGCACAGATACCGTTCAAGAAACCAAATAGGTATTAGACAAGATCTACACCTTGCTCAATGAACTGGCCTCAACACACCCTATACACCGCAGAGAAATATATCTGAGTAATAAGAATCTTAAAACCCATGTATTGATATATCTCCATAAGGGAATCAAGTGTGTGCAGAGCGGCACAAACACAGCAGTGAAAATGAGCTAAACCCCATTATAGAAATAAATTTTAAAAACAAAACGCAGAAACAATGAAAGAGAGAAAAATTCTTACAAAATTCGCTCAGGGGCTGTGATGCAACCTGGATTGACCACATATAAACCCACAGCTGGATAAGACATAAGGCTGGACACTTGGGGCTGAGAGGATTGGTGAGCTTCGGTGAGCAACTGCCGAAAGTTTAATGCAATACTTCATGCTACTCATTCCAAGGGTCCCAACACTCCAGGTTGAAGGGAATCTTCCTACAGCTAAACCATGCTTGGGAAACCCAGCGACTGGTATACCATATGATCGGGAAAGGTTTCTAAAACGCACCACATTTTTCCTCTCCTGGGGCTCCGGATCGACATTCCAGCCGCTTTACTAACAACATCCCCACATGGAGAGTCAATGCCTTTAAGTTCTGGTATCGCACAGTCTTCAGTTAGTGCGGAGGATGAATGGGAATAGGGGGAACCAGTGAGAAACTAGCTGTAGCGGTTTCAATGGGCACATGTCACTCTAATTTCACATCAGTAAGAAGAATGAACCAAAGGCACAGCAAGGTGCCCCAGAAGAAGAATAGGGCTTCAAGGAATCCTGTGGTTATGGGGCAAGATCACAAAACTAAGAGCTGAAAAATGGAGCTAGGGGCCACGCAATTCAAGAACCTGACTTGCCCAAAAAGGGCGTATGTGTTTCTTCCTGAATATATTCAGGAAAAAACGCATACGCACTTTTTGGCCAACCAAGCAAGCTTGCAAAGGAAATCTGCACTACAATGAAGTCTCAATTCCCCCTGGTCAAAAGGGCCATCTGAAAAAAGTGTAAAATCCATAAAGGCATGACAGGCCATGGAGAACTGGGAGCCATCTTATGCTGATGGGCAGGATGTAAATTGCCAACAGCCACTCGGGAGAAGTGTATGGTGTTTCCTGAAACATCTAAAAAACAAAGCAACAGAGCCTAGGGCACTTCCACTTATGGTACTATAGTTTAGGGCAATTAAAATCAAAAAGACACAGCCACCCCAAAGTTTGGGATGGCTCTGTTTACAAGAACCTCATATACGGTACAAGTTCAATATCGCAGAAAGTGAAAAATGGATAAAGAAGTTGTGGTACTTACGTACAATGCAGTATCACTCAGCAAGGAAATCTATGTCATCAGGCCCGTAGCAGCATAATGAGTGGATTCAGGTATGATGATTCTAACTGAAATAAGTCACACAGAAAAAGAAACATCATAAGATATCACTAATACACGGAATGTAAACTTGGCTACACAGGAACTGAATTCCAAAACAGAACAGGGTCTCAAATTTAGAAACCCAACTTATGCTTGCTTAAGGCGAAAGGTGAGTTGGGGTACTGCATAAAACCAGAGATTGAAATGAGCACAGATATAAATACTTAAGCCAAATATGGAATAGACAAGAGCTACTCCTTGCTCAACGAAATGGACTCAACACCCCATATTAAATGCCTAAGAGTGTACCTGACTAGGAAGTATCTTAAAACCTATGGATTGCTATGTCTCCGAAAGAGAATCAAGCATGTACCCATTCCACGGGTCTCAACTCTCCAGGTTTAAGGGATTCTTCCTTCAGCTAAAACATGCATTTGGAACCCAGAGTATGATCAACCGTGTGATCGGGAGACGTGTTCCAATATGTGTCAGTTTTCGTCCCCTGGTACTCGGGTGCAACATTCCAGACGCTTTACTAACACTCTCCCGACTTGGAGAGTCAGTGCCTTTAACCTCCTGTTTGGCCCAGTTTGCAATTTCTGCGGAAGATGAACAGGAATAGGGAGAGCCAATGACAGACTAGCTGGAGGTGTCTGGACGGGCAAATTTAACTCTCATTTCCCACCAGGAAGAGGAATTAACCAAAGGCTCAGCGTGCCGTGCCGAAACCAGATTAGGGCCTGAAGCCATCCTGCGGTGTTGCGGCCAGCTCACGAGAAAGCGAGTTGAAGAAAGGAGCTCAGGGGCACTGTAATTCACAAACCTGCAGAGTTATAAATGACAGCTATCGTCCAAAAATATACTGAAGTAAGGCTGCCAAGAGGACTTGAAAGCGGGGCAGAATTGCAGGAAACCGATTTCAGGAGGTAGACTGGAATTGCATTTAAAGCATAGGAAAAGAGGCAGAACGTCCACAATGATGCACTTGGCCAAAAAGGGCGTATGCGTTTTTTCCTGAATATATTCAGGAAAAAACGCATACGCCCTTTTTGGCCAACCAAGCAAGCTGGGAAAGGAAATCTGCACTACAATGAAGTCTCACTTCCCCCCGGTCAAAAGGGCCATCTGAAAAAAGTGTAAAATCCAGAAAGGCAGGACAGGCCATGGAGAACTGGGAGCCTTGTTATGCTGATGGGCGGGATGTCAATTGCCAACAGCCACTCGGGAGAAGTGTATGGTGTTTCCTGAAACATCTAAAAAACAAAGCAACAGAGCCTAGGGCACTTCCACTTATGGTCCTATAGCTTAGGGAAATTAAAATCAAAAAGACACAGCCACCCCAAAAGTTGGGACGGCTCTGTTTACAAGAACCTGGTTTACAGTACAAGTTCAATATTGCAGAAAGTGAAAAATGGATAAAGAAGTTGTGGTACTTACGTACAATGCAATATCACTCAGCAATGAAATCTATGTCATCAGGCCCGTAGCAGCATAATGAGTGGACTAAGTACGATGAATCTAACTGAAATAAGTCACACAAAAAAAGAAACATCATAAGGTATCACTAATACACGGAATGTAAACTTGGCTACATAGGAACTGAATTCCAAAACAGAACAGGGTCTCAAATTTAGAAACCCAACTTATGCTTGCTTAAGGGGAAAGGTGAGTTGGGGTGCTGCATAAAACCGGAGATTGAAATGAGCACAGATAAAGTTCCTTAAGCCAAATATGGAATAAACAAGAGCTACTCCTTGCTCAACGAAATGGACTCAACACCCCATATTCAACGCCTAGGAATATACCTGACTAGTAAGAATCATAAAACCTATGGATTTATATATCTCTGTAAGAGAATCAAGAGTGTGTACAGCGGCATTAAAGCAGTGAAAATCAGGTAAATCCCATAATAAAAATAAATTTCTTAAACAAAACACAATGACAGTGAAATAGAGAGAAATACTTAAGTAATTCATTCAAGGCTTCTGATGCAACCTGCATTTACCACATCTACACCCAGAGCTGGGTGACACATAAGGCTGGACACTTGGGGCTCATAAGATTGGTGAGGTTCGGTGAGCAAATGAAGACCTTTGAAGTCATATTGCATGGTACCCATTCCACGGGTCTCAACTCTCCAGGTTTAAGGTATTCTTCCTTCAGCTAAAACATGCATGTGGAACCCAGAGTATGATCAACCATGTGATCGAGAAACATGTTCAAATAGGTCTCACTTTTCGTTCCCTGGTACTCGGGTGCAACATGCCAGACGCTTTACTAACACTCTCCCGACTTGGAGAGTCAGTGCCTTTAACCTCCTGTTTGGCCCAGTTTGCAATTTCTGCGGAAGATGAACAGGAATAGGGAGAACCAATGACAGACTAGCTGGAGGTGTCTGGACGGGCAAATTTAACTCTCATTTCCCACCAGGAAGAGGAATTAACCAAAGGCTCAGCGTGCCATGCCGGAACCAGATTAGGGCCTGAAGCCATCCTGCGGTGTTGCGGCCAGCTCACGAGAAAGCGAGTTGAAGAAAGGAGCTCAGGGGCACTGTAATTCACAAACCTGCAGAGTTATAAATGACAGCTATCGTCCAAAAATATACTGAAGTAAGGCTGCCAAGAGGACTTGAAAGCGGGGCAGTTGCAGGAAACCGATTTCAGGAGGTAGACTAGAATTGCATTTAAAGCATAGGAAAAGAGGCAGAACGTCCACAATGATGCACTTGGCCAAAAAGGGCGTATGCGTTTTTTCCTGAATATATTCAGGAAAAAACGCATACGCCCTTTTTGGCCAACCAAGCAAGCTTGCAAAGGAAATCTGCACTACAATGAAGTCTCACTTCCCCCCGGTCAAAAGGGCCATCTGAAAAAAGTGTAAAATCCAGAAAGGCAGGACAGGCCATGGAGAACTGGGAGCCTTGTTATGCTGATGGGCGGGATGTCAATTGCCAACAGCCACTCGGGAGAAGTGTATGGTGTTTCCTGAAACACCTAAAAAACAAAGCAACAGAGCCTAGGGCACTTCCACTTATGGTCCTATAGCTTAGTTAATTTAAAATCGAAAAGACACAGCCACCCCAATGGTTGGGACGGTTCTTTTTACTGGAATCTCTTCTACGGCACAAGTTAAATATCCCAGAGAGCAAATAATGGATAAAGAAGTTGCGGTACTTATGTACAACAGAATACCACTCAGCAATGAAATCTATGTCACCAGGCCCATACCAGCATAATGAGTGGATTGAGGCACGATGATTCTAACTGAAATAAGTCACACAAAAAAAGAAACATTGTAAGGTATCACTAATACACGGAATGTGAACTTGGCTACACATGAACTGAATTACAAAACAGAACAGGGTCTCAAGTTTAGAAAACTAACTTATGCTTGCTTAAGGGGGAAGGTGAGTTGCGGTGCTGCATTAAACCAGAGTTTGAAATTAGCACAGATACCGTTCCATAAGCCAAATATGGAATAGACAAGACCTACCCCTTGCTAAACAAAATGGATTCAACAATGAGGTATCACCTCACACCTGGTTGAATAGGCATCATAGAAAATCTACAAGCAAAAAATGCTGGAAAGGGTGTGGAGATAAGGAACCCTCTTCCACTATTGTTGGGAATATAAATTGATACAGTCACTATGGAGAACAATATGGAATTTCTTAAGAAACTAACAATAGAATTACCATATGATACAGCAATCCCAGTACTGGACATATACCCAGACAAAACCATAAATCAAAAAGAGACATTCACCGCAATGTTCATTGCATCACTATTTACAATATCGAGGTAATGGAAGCAACCTAAATGCCCACAGACAGACGAATGCATAAAGCCGTGGTACATATATAAAATGGAATATTACTAAGCCATGAAAAGGAATGAAATTGGGTCATTTGTAGAGACGTCGATGCATCTAGAGACTGTCATACAGAGTGAAGTAAGTCAGAAAGAGAAAAACAAATCTTGTATATTCATGCATATATGTGGAACCTAGAAAACCTGTACAGATTAACCATTTTGCAAGGCATAAATAGAGCAACAGATGTAGACAACAAACGTATGGACAACAAGGGGGGAAAGCTGTTGGGGGGGGTGGTGGGAGGAGTTGAGAGACTGGGATTGGCATGTATACATTTATATGTATAAAATAGATAACCAATAAGAACCTGCTGTATAAAAATATAAAATAAAATTCAAAATTAAAAAGAAATAAAATTTAAACAATAGAAAAATCAATTATTCCCTTCACATACATGTATTTATATGAATAAATTATTTCCATGCTTATATCTGTAAATACAAAAAAGAGGAATAAAATGTACCTTGAACCCAAAACGAAAAAGAGAAAGAAAACACAGAACCCACCAGTTCCACAGAGGAAAACCGTATCAGGGCACTTGCTCCAGTTGTAAACAATTCTGAAGTTGGTCAGTGGTGGGGAATCGTCTCCCATTCAGCCAGCAGCCCCCACGCAACAAGCGTCCTCATTGCAAAGCTGGGGCACCGTGCCGAGGCATCTGTGAGTAAACGTGAGCTGAGCCCCAGGCCAGTTGCTGCTGAACTATTCCCACCCATCCCAGGTAAAACACCTGAATATATACAAGGACTTGAAAGCCTAGAGGGAGGGCCATAGAGCCACACGAGTGACAGCATGCCGGCCGACTTGGTGCCTGCAGGCCAGCCAGGATGGTCCTGGCCCTGGGTGCTCTTCTGGAAGATTTCCATTTCCCTGCCTGAGATACCCGTCCTGTCCCTGCCCCCACTGCTTTTTTCCTTCCTCACCTCTGCCCAGGGAGAAATTCCAGCAGCAGGTATGGGTGACACATCTTCTTCTTTAGCAGGTGGCAGCCTGGCAACTGCTGCAGAAAGTCCAGCAGAGCCCCACTCACACTGGGCCACCCACAAAGCCGTGGCCTCTCACTCCCTCCCACCAGCCCAGCCCCGAGACTGCTGACAGGGCAGAGAAAATGGCGTCAGGCACGGCTGCAGGGGCTCTTGCTGCCTGGAGTGGTATTTATAGTGATCTCAACCCAGGCACACCTGGGGAGGGCTGGCCGGCACGGTAAGGCTGCCCAGGTCAGCCAATCATCACCCCTCAGGGGCTCACAGTTGCAGAAAATGGAACTTGCTGAACCGGCCAGGTCCAAGGAACAGGTGTGGGCTCCTGAGAGACAGGATAGACAAGGGGCTGCAGCTTTGGCTTGTTTTCTAATCATTTTATCTGGCCCATGAGTGGGAGACAACTTCAAGAAAACCCTCTCCTAATGAGAGGAACCCAGGAGTCAGGGAGAGGAGGGGTGGGTGGTGGTTGGAGACAGAGGCCTGGTGCCCCGGGTGCAGTGGAAGTCTCTGGAAGACCAGGTGGAGGGAGGCCTCACGGAGTGATGCCCAGGGTCACAGACCTGTCACAGCTGCTGTTTGTTAGTTCAAGTCCTGCTCTGGGGTGCTCTGTGTCAGCTCTGAGCGACAGGTGAGCTGGGGGTGCTCTGCAATGAGGGCTATGTGCACGGTTCCTGTGTGCCCAGCCCTGCCACGGTACCTGCAAGGGTAGCTCTGTATCCTGGGAGGGGCCTGACCACGAGAGCCCTGTGGGCTGGGGTGGGGGTGGGGTACCTGCCCAGGTGAGCTCCATATTCTGGGATTGGTCTGACCACGAGAGCCCCATGGGCTGCTGGGGACCTGGTAAAGGATGTCAGGACAGTCAGTGAAGCCACCGAGGATATACCTCCAGTTGCTCCTAATTCCTACACCCTGCTGGTCATTCTACCAACCACCAGGACATGGTATTCTGTATTAGTCTTCAATGATGCCTTCTTTTGTATTCCATTAGTCCCAGAGTCACAAGAAATTTTGGCTTGTGAGTGGCAGGACTCAACATACAACTAAAACAATACTTCCGGGCCGTCTGGTCCCAAGGGTGCAAAAATTCCCACACCATCTTTGGGGAAAGCTTAGCTAAAGACCTAAAAGTTCTACCTCTGGAAAAGGAAACCCTCCTTCAATATGCAGACGACATTCTGATCGCCAGCCCTACTAAGGAGGCCTCTGAACTACCAAGCCAATAAAGGATAGAAGTTGTCCAAGAAAAAGCTCAAATATCACAGACTGCCGTGACCTGCCTGGGCTTCATTCTCACAGAAGGTTGGAGAAGTCCATCCCAGGAAAGGGAAGAAACCATTTTCAGCCTTACCCCTTTCTAAAACTAGAAGACAGCTTAGGGGTTCCTGGGGAGGCCAGGGTTTGCTGCTTCTGGATCCCTAACTACAGTCTACTAGCTGGGCCTCTATATGAAACACTGAAAGGAAAAGATGATGATCCTTTTGAATAGAATCCAGAAGTGGCCTTTCAAGAATGGAAAGAGCAGTCAATTCAGACCCTTGCCCTGGAACTCCCTAATTTAGCTAAACCCTTTGACCTTTACATTCCCGGTGAAAGGTGAATCGCCATTGGAGAATTAGTGCAAAACCTGGGACCACTTGAAATGGAACAATGCAAGAATGCCATCCAGGTAGGATAAACTATGGTCACCAAGGGGCTTGGCCCACTGCCACATCTGGCCAAGATACTGGCGGTATCTAAAAACCTGGAAATCAGCAGCCCAAAAGGCCACCTCCCTCCTAAGGGGAAAGGACCCCACGTGGTGATCCTAACCACCAACCATGCCCTGAAGTTGCAGGGTTCGCTCCGTGGGCACACCGACCTCGAGTGAGGAGGCCCTCCAACTCCAACATCCAGAGAGATAGCCGGGGGCAACAGGGCACCATGACGACTCGTGTGAACATCACTTGACCTGGAGTTTCTCTCATAAAACAACAAGAGTGTGTCCCAAAAGAGTAGACTACTGCTTGCAGGACTTACTGCACCCAGAGGGGAGCTAATAATCTTGGCGGGGGAACCGTATATCACACTGTCACCATAGAAAAGCCTACAGACACCGTGATGATGGTGGCCAGTAAGACCGGCTGGACTCTTGTTTACTTCAAAAGGCTGTTGACTCAGTGGCCATCATGGTCCTTGATCACCACTGACCCTGGACTGTCTGGGAGTTGAGCGGGCAGGGCTCTGACACCTGGTGCTGTTTGTACGTTAATTCAGGGGCCTAATTGAAGAAAGCGCAGACTACTGGTCAGAGCATCTAGGCTGGCAGAAACGGTCGGCTAAGGTGGCCGAACAAATGTGGGGCGGGGTGAAACCGGCCCCCACAGCGTCTCTGCACATCTCTTTCCTGGACCCTTAAAGGTCATTAGAATCTATAACACTTCCAATGCTGGTGCTCATGTGGACGAGCAGGGAGGCAGGGGGCCTGGGGACAATCAACGTCACCTGGAGGCTGCTGGGGAGAAGCTCTGACCCTCGCCCCAGGGTATGAGGGCTCCCAACTCAGCACTCAGCAGTTACAGAAGAAGGGTCTGCACCCTCAGCACTCCAAGAATGAGGAACGGGACAAAAGGCAGAGGGGGGGTTTGTCCCCAGCAAAGCCCATTAAAAATCCCTGGGAGATAAAAATAGAATCTGGGCAATAAAGTCAAGTCTAACCTTTTTTATCCTTTGTGCTTTGTCTAATTTCACGTGCTCCTAGGGTCCCGCATGCAGAGGTTCCACACCCGGCACTTCAGACCAGATTTCCTAGTGCAGAATGGCTGGGTCGACACCTCAGCTCCTGGGGCCCAGTGCAGACTCCGTGATATAGAGCCTGAGCTACAGCCAACCCGGCCCTCGAGAGCTCCGCCCCCTCCCTCCCACTGACTCTGACGGGATCTCTACACAGCAGCCCAGCCCACAGCCCACGGGGTAGTACATGCTCTCACCTCTCCATTCTCTGATCAAAATATAAAGTTTCCTTTGCTTGTGAACCAAACTCAGTCTCGATCTGTTGGCCCCAATGACACTGGGCAGGGGGACACTTGTTGGGGTCCACTCTGGAGGATCAGTAACAGAAATTGAGACTATTGTAACCTCAATGAACAGATGTGTGAGCCAAAGTGTAGTTAACATAGAACAGTGTATAAGGCTCGGGTAAAATAAGATGTTTCTAACACTTCCATTGGATATTTCCATCACTTTATTATAAGCAAGTTCAGTGAAAAGGTTTGTCTTATTTGTCAGCTCAATATTAGAGAAATGAAGTGATTTCTTTCCAAGGATGTACATCTAATAATCTTGGTTAAACCTTCAATCTTGTTTTAAATGCTTTTCCATTGAAAATGATACCTCTCTTTCAGCTCCCCCATTTCTGAGAAGTATAAAATCTTATAATTTATTATTACCAAAGGGGAAAGGTGGGAGGAGGGATAAATTAACAGTTTGGGATTAACACATACACACTGCTATGTATAAAATAGATCATCAACAAGGAACTACTGTATAGCACAGGGAACTACACTCAACATTTTGCAATAACCTATAAGGGGAAATAATCTGAAAAAGAATAGATATTTTTATTGACATCATCTATCAATGACAGTTAAAGTGTAACCTAAGGGAAGCTGGTGGTGAGTGCTTCTGACCCTGAAGACTTCAATCATCTAAAGTTTGGACTCTGCCTACTTCCCAAGGCCCTTAATGAACATATGTGTAGCCGTAGCTTAAAAAATTCCCCAGTTTGGGTTTCGGGGAGACACTGATTTTGAAAAAGCCCTGGTGTTCTCCTTACATGAATGGGACTCTTCCTACTGCTAAAACATGTCTGTCACACCCAGAGGATGGTATACCGTCTGATCGGGAAGAGTTTGGAAAAGGCATCTCATCTCCTCATCTCCTGGTGCTCGGGTTCACCCCTCCAGCGTCTTTACTAACAGTCTCCCCACTTGGAGATGTCAGCACTGTCAACATCCTGTTGCGTACAGTTTGGAATTTGTCCAGAGGATGAAGCGGAAGGATGAGGAACAATGAGAGACAAGTCCTACGTGTTCAGACAGGCACATGTCACTCTAATTTCCAATCAGGAAGACGAATTGACCAAAGGCTAGGGTTGCCCATGGAAACAGTATAGGGCTTGAGGAAATCCCGCTGCTTTGTGGCCAGTTCCCATAAACACAAGTTGAACAATAGAACTCAGGGGCAGTAAAATTCACAAAACTGCAGAGTTGAAAATATCCATCACTGAAAAATGTCTTGAGGAAAGTCAGAGAAAAGGACTTGTAAGCAAGGGAGAATGGCAGGAAAGGGATTTGAGGAGGTAGAAAGGACTCGCCGTTAAGCACAAGAAAAGGAGCTGAACATTGCCAACATTGCAGTTGGCCAAAAAGGGTGTATGCGTTTTTTTGTGTATATATTCAAGAAAAGAGCGTACACCTTTTTAGCCAACCAAACAGGTGGGCACTGGAAGTCAATACTACAAAAGACATCACTTCGCATCAGTCAGAAGAGCCATCCTCATAAAGCGTAAACAACAGAAATGCAGGACAGGGCAAGGAGAAGAGGGAGCCCTGTGAGACTTATAGTGGAAATGTATATTGCCAACGGCCATTCTGGAGAAGTGTATTGTGTTTACTAAAGCATCTAAACAATGAGCTACAGAGCATAGGGCACTTGCACTCATGGGCGTATATCTTGGGAAAAACAAAAATCGAGAGGACACAGGCACCCCAATGTTTACCCCCTCTCTGTTTAAAAGATCCTCGACTAGGATATAACTTAAATGTCTCTGGAGGGAAAAAATGGATAGAGATGTGGTACTTAGGTAGAGTGGAATATTATTCAGCCTGGAAATCAATGAAATATGGCCAGCTGTAACAACTCCGGAGGAGTTACGTATGATCATTCTAAGTGACAGAATTCAAAAAGAAGAAGACACATATCATAAGATATCACTTAAAGGTGGAATCCAAAATGGCTACACATGAAATAAATTACAAAACAAAAACATAGTCAAATATGTAGAAAACACGCATAAGGCTGCTAAACGGGAAAGGTGGGGAGGGGTGAGGCATCATCCAGGAGGTTGAAATTAGCAAAGATACCATTCCAAATACCAAACTGATAATCAACAAGGCCTACACGGTAGCTAAAAGAACTGCACTCAGCACACTCAAGTCACCGGAAAAGAATATATACGACTGGTAAGAATCTGAAAAAGAATTTATTGATGTCTCTCTGTACGTGAATCAAGTGGATGTACAGCAGCAAGAAACAGAGCTTTGAAAATCAGCTGTAACCAATATAGTAATAAATTGAAAAAAATAAACGACAGAGAGACAGAGAAAACCTCTTACAACTTTTCCTCAGGGACGGTGATGCAACATGGATTGAACACATCTAGACCCACAGCAGGATGAGACATAAGGCTGGAAACTGTTTGCGCTAAGAGAAATGTGAGGTTGGGTGAGGAAATGCACACCCTTTAAAGTAATACTACCTGGTACCCATTCAATGGGTCCCAAATCTGCAGGTTCAAGGGATCTTCCTACAGCTAAAACATGCATGGAAAACCCAGAGGACTGTACACCATGTGATCGGGAGATGTGTCTAAAATGCACCTTATTTATCCTCTCCTGGTGCTCCTGTTCACCATTCCAGCCACGTTACTTAGAAGCTCCCCACTTGGAGAATCAGCACATTTAAACTTCTGTTTCACACATTTTGCAAATTGTGAGGAGGATGAACGGGAAGAGGGGGAACCAATGAGAGAAGAGTTGTAGGGGTTTGGACGGGCACATATCACTCTAATTTCCCATTAAGAATAAGAATTAAAAAAAGGCTCAGCCTGCCTCGCCGGAGCCAAAATAGGGCCTGAAGCAATCCTGCGCGTTTGAGGCCAGCTCACAAAAGAGCAACTTAAAACATGGAGCTCAGGGTCACTGCAATTCACAAACCTGCAGAGTTATAAATGAAAACTAACGTCCAAAAATATGTTGAGGTAAGGCAAAGAAGAGGATCTGAATGCAAGACAGAATTGCAAGAAACAGATTTCAAGAGATAGATTGGACTCGTCTTTAACGCACATGAAAAGCGGCAGAATTTCGACAATGATGCAGTTGGCCCAAAAGGGCGTATGCGATTTTTCCTGATTATATCCAGGAAAAAACGCATACGCACTTTATGGGCAATGAAGCAAGCAAGCAATGCAAATGTGCACAACAAAGAAGTCTCATTTCCCACCGGTCAAAAGGGCCATCCTAAAAAATTGTAAAAACCAGAAATGCAGGACAGGCCATGGAGAACAGGGAGCCTTTATACGCTGATGGGCAGTGTGTGAACTGCCGAGAGCCACTCTGGAGAAGTGTATGGTGGTTCCTAAATCATCTAAAAACAGAGCTACAGAGCATAGGACACTTCCAATCATGGGAGTATATCTAGGGAAGTCTAAAAATCAACAGGACACAAGCACACCACAGTTTAGGGCTACTCTGTTTACAAGAACCTCAACTTCAGTACACCTTAAATATCCCAGGAAAGAGAACAATGGATAAAGAAGATGTGGTACTTATGTACAATGGAATATCTCTTCACCATGAAATCAATGTAATAAGGCTAGTAGAAGGATAAAGAGTGGATTTAGGTCCGATAATACTACTTGAAATAAGTCAAACAGAAAAAGAAACATATCATAAGATATCACTTATAGAGGGAGGGTAAATATGCCTGCACAAGAAATGAATTACAGAACAGAACAGTGTCTCACATTTAGAAAACACACTTATGTCAGCTTAAGGGGAAAGGAGAGGTTGGGTGATGCATAAAACCAGAGTTTGAAATTAGCACAGATACCGTTCAAGAAACCAAATAGGTATTAGACAAGATCTACACCTTGCTCAATGAACTGGCCTCAACACACCCTATACACCGCAGAGAAATATATCTGAGTAATAAGAATCTTAAAACCCATGTATTGATATATCTCCATAAGGGAATCAAGTGTGTGCAGAGCGGCACAAACACAGCAGTGAAAATGAGCTAAACCCCATTATAGAAATAAATTTTAAAAACAAAACGCAGAAACAATGAAAGAGAGAAAAATTCTTACAAAATTCGCTCAGGGGCTGTGATGCAACCTGGATTGACCACATATAAACCCACAGCTGGATAAGACATAAGGCTGGACACTTGGGGCTGAGAGGATTGGTGAGCTTCGGTGAGCAACTGCCGAAAGTTTAATGCAATACTTCATGCTACTCATTCCAAGGGTCCCAACACTCCAGGTTGAAGGGAATCTTCCTACAGCTAAACCATGCTTGGGAAACCCAACGACTGGTATACCATATGATCGGGAAAGGTTTCTAAAACGCACCACATTTTTCCTCTCCTGGGGCTCCGGATCGACATTCCAGCCGCTTTACTAACAACATCCCCACATGGAGAGTCAATGCCTTTAAGTTCTGGTATCGCACAGTCTTCAGTTAGTGCGGAGGATGAATGGGAATAGGGGGAACCAGTGAGAAACTAGCTGTAGCGGTTTCAATGGGCACATGTCACTCTAATTTCACATCAGTAAGAAGAATGAACCAAAGGCACAGCAAGGTGCCCCAGAAGAAGAATAGGGCTTCAAGGAATCCTGTGGTTATGGGGCAAGATCACAAAACTAAGAGCTGAAAAATGGAGCTAGGGGCCACGCAATTCAAGAACCTGACTTGCCCAAAAAGGGCGTATGTGTTTCTTCCTGAATATATTCAGGAAAAAACGCATACGCCCTTTTTGGCCAACCAAGCAAGCTTGCAAAGGAAATCTGCACTACAATGAAGTCTCAATTCCCCCCGGTCAAAAGGGCCATCTGAAAAAAGTGTAAAATCCATAAAGGCATGACAGGCCATGGAGAACTGGGAGCCATCTTATGCTGATGGGCAGGATGTAAATTGCCAACAGCCACTCGGGAGAAGTGTATGGTGTTTCCTGAAACATCTAAAAAACAAAGCAACAGAGCCTAGGGCACTTCCACTTATGGTACTATAGTTTAGGGCAATTAAAATCAAAAAGACACAGCCACCCCAAAGTTTGGGATGGCTCTGTTTACAAGAACCTCATATACGGTACAAGTTCAATATCGCAGAAAGTGAAAAATGGATAAAGAAGTTGTGGTACTTACGTACAATGCAGTATCACTCAGCAATGAAATCTATGTCATCAGGCCCGTAGCAGCATAATGAGTGGATTCAGGTATGATGATTCTAACTGAAATAAGTCACACAGAAAAAGAAACATCATAAGATATCACTAATACACGGAATGTAAACTTGGCTACACAGGAACTGAATTCCAAAACAGAACAGGGTCTCAAATTTAGAAAACCAACTTATGCTTGCTTAAGGCGAAAGGTGAGTTGGGGTACTGCATAAAACCAGAGATTGAAATGAGCACAGATATAAATACTTAAGCCAAATATGGAATAGACAAGAGCTACTCCTTGCTCAACAAAATGGACTCAACACCCCATATTCAACGCCTAGGAATATACCTGACTAGTAAGAATCATAAAACCTATGGATTTATATATCTCTGTAAGAGAATCAAGAGTGTGTACAGCGGCATTAAAGCAGTGAAAATCAGGTAAATCCCATAATAAAAATAAATTTCTTAAACAAAACACAATGACAGTGAAATAGAGAGAAATACTTAAGTAATTCATTCAAGGCTTCTGATGCAACCTGCATTTACCACATCTACACCCAGAGCTGGGTGACACATAAGGCTGGACACTTGGGGCTCATAAGATTGGTGAGGTTCGGTGAGCAAATGAAACGTTTGAAGTCATATTGCATGGTACCCATTCCACGGGTCTCAACTCTCCAGGTTTAAGGTATTCTTCCTTCAGCTAAAACATGCATGTGGAACCCAGAGTATGATCAACCATGTGATCGAGAAACATGTTCAAATAGGTCTCACTTTTCGTTCCCTGGTACTCGGGTGCAACATGCCAGACGCTTTACTAACACTCTCCCGACTTGGAGAGTCAGTGCCTTTAACCTCCTGTTTGGCCCAGTTTGCAATTTCTGCGGAAGATGAACAGGAATAGGGAGAACCAATGACAGACTAGCTGGAGGTGTCTGGACGGGCAAATTTAACTCTCATTTCCCACCAGGAAGAGGAATTAACCAAAGGCTCAGCATGCCGTGCCGGAACCAGATTAGGGCCTGAAGCCATCCTGCGGTGTTGCGGCCAGCTCACGAGAAAGCGAGTTGAAGAAAGGAGCTCAGGGGCACTGTAATTCACAAACCTGCAGAGTTATAAATGACAGCTATCGTCCAAAAATATACTGAAGTAAGGCTGCCAAGAGGACTTGAAAGCGGGGCAGTTGCAGGAAACCGATTTCAGGAGGTAGACTAGAATTGCATTTAAAGCATAGGAAAAGAGGCAGAACGTCCACAATGATGCACTTGGCCAAAAAGGGCGTATGCGTTTTTTCCTGAATATATTCAGGAAAAAACGCATACGCCCTTTTTGGCCAACCAAGCAAGCTTGCAAAGGAAATCTGCACTACAATGAAGTCTCACTTCCCCCCGGTCAAAAGGGCCATCTGAAAAAAGTGTAAAATCCAGAAAGGCAGGACAGGCCATGGAGAACTGGGAGCCTTGTTATGCTGATGGGCGGGATGTCAATTGCCAACAGCCACTCGGGAGAAGTGTATGGTGTTTCCTGAAACACCTAAAAAACAAAGCAACAGAGCCTAGGGCACTTCCACTTATGGTCCTATAGCTTAGTTAATTTAAAATCAAAAAGACACAGCCACCCCAAAGGTTGGGACGGTTCTGTTTACTGGAATCTCTTCTACGGCACAAGTTAAATATCCCAGAGAGCAAATAATGGATAAAGAAGTTGCGGTACTTATGTACAACAGAATACCACTCAGCAATGAAATCTATGTCACCAGGCCCGTACCAGCATAATGAGTGGATTGAGGCACGATGATTCTAACTGAAATAAGTCACACAGAAAAAGAAACATCATAAGGTATCACTAATACACGGAATGTGAACTTGGCTACACATGAACTGAATTACAAAACAGAACAGGGTCTCAAGTTTAGAAAACTAACTTATGCTTGCTTAAGGGGGAAGGTGAGTTGCGGTGCTGCATTAAACCAGAGTTTGAAATTAGCACAGATACCGTTCCATAAGCCAAATATGGAATAGACAAGACCTACCCCTTGCTCAACGAAATGGATTCAACAATGAGGTATCACCTCACACCTGGTTGAATAGGCATCATAGAAAATCTACAAGCAAAAAATGCTGGAAAGGGTGTGGAGATAAGGAACCCTCTTCCACTATTGTTGGGAATATAAATTGATACAGTCACTATGGAGAACAATATGGAATTTCTTAAGAAACTAACAATAGAATTACCATATGATACAGCAATCCCAGTACTGGACATATACCCAGACAAAACCATAAATCAAAAAGAGACATTCACCGCAATGTTCATTGCATCACTATTTACAATATCGAGGTAATGGAAGCAACCTAAATGCCCACAGACAGACGAATGCATAAAGCCGTGGTACATATATAAAATGGAATATTACTAAGCCATGAAAAGGAATGAAATTGGGTCATTTGTAGAGACGTCGATGCATCTAGAGACTGTCATACAGAGTGAAGTAAGTCAGAAAGAGAAAAACAAATCTTGTATATTCATGCATATATGTGGAACCTAGAAAACCTGTACAGATTAACCATTTTGCGAGGCATAAATAGAGCAACAGATGTAGACAACAAACGTATGGACAACAAGGGGGGAAAGCTGTTGGGGGGGGTGGTGGGACGAGTTGAGAGACTGGGATTGGCATGTATACATTTATATGTATAAAATAGATAACCAATAAGAACCTGCTGTATAAAAATATAAAATAAAATTCAAAATTAAAAAGAAATAAAATTTAAACAATAGAAAAATCAATTATTCCCTTCACATACATGTATTTATATGAATAAATTATTTCCATGTTTATATCTGTAAATACAAAAAAGAGGAATAAAATCTACCTTGAACCCAAAACGAAAAAGAGAAAGAAAACACAGAACCCACCAGTTCCACAGAGGAAAACCGTATCAGCGCACTTGCTCCAGTTGTAAACAATTCTGAAGTTGGTCAGTGGTGGGGAATCGTCTCCCATTCAGCCAGCAGCCCCCACGCAACAAGCGTCCTCATTGCAAAGCTGGGGCACCGTGCCGAGGCATCTGTGAGTAAACGTGAGCTGAGCCCCAGGCCAGTTGCTGCTGAACTATTCCCACCCATCCCAGGTAAAACACCTGAATATATACAAGGACTTGAAAGCCTAGAGGGAGGGCCATAGAGCCACACGAGTGACAGCATGCCGGCCGACTTGGTGCCTGCAGGCCAGCCAGGATGGTCCTGGCCCTGGGTGCTCTTCTGGAAGATTTCCATTTCCCTGCCTGAGATACCCGTCCTGTCCCTGCCCCCACTGCTTTTTTCCTTCCTCACCTCTGCCCAGGGAGAAATTCCAGCAGCAGGTATGGGTGACACATCTTCTTCTTTAGCAGGTGGCAGCCTGGCAACTGCTGCAGAAAGTCCAGCAGAGCCCCACTCACACTGGGCCACCCACAAAGCCGTGGCCTCTCACTCCCTCCCACCAGCCCAGCCCCGAGACTGCTGACAGGGCAGAGAAAATGGCGTCAGGCACGGCTGCAGGGGCTCTTGCTGCCTGGAGTGGTATTTATAGTGATCTCAACCCAGGCACACCTGGGGAGGGCTGGCCGGCACGGTAAGGCTGCCCAGGTCAGCCAATCATCACCCCTCAGGGGCTCACAGTTGCAGAAAATGGAACTTGCTGAACCGGCCAGGTCCAAGGAACAGGTGTGGGCTCCTGAGAGTCAGGATAGACAAGGGGCTGCAGCTTTGGCTTGTTTTCTAATCATTTTATCTGGCCCATGAGTGGGAGACAACTTCAAGAAAACCCTCTCCTAATGAGAGGAACCCAGGAGTCAGGGAGAGGAGGGGTGGGTGGTGGTTGGAGACAGAGGCCTGGTGCCCCGGGTGCAGTGGAAGTCTCTGGAAGACCAGGTGGAGGGAGGCCTCACGGAGTGATGCCCAGGGTCACAGACCTGTCACAGCTGCTGTTTGTTAGTTCAAGTCCTGCTCTGGGGTGCTCTGTGTCAGCTCTGAGTGACAGGTGAGCTGGGGGTGCTCTGCAATGAGGGCTATGTGCACGGTTCCTGTGTGCCCAGCCCTGCCACAGTACCTGCAAGGGTAGCTCTGTATCCTGGGAGGGGCCTGACCACGAGAGCCCTGTGGGCTGGGGTGGGGGTGGGGTACCTGCCCAGGTGAGCTCCATATTCTGGGATTGGTCTGACCACGAGAGCCCCATGGGCTGCTGGGGACCTGGTAAAGGATGTCAGGACAGTCAGTGAAGCCACCGAGGATATACCTCCAGTTGCTCCTAATTCCTACACCCTGCTGGTCATTCTACCAACCACCAGGACATGGTATTCTGTATTAGTCTTCAATGATGCCTTCTTTTGTATTCCATTAGTCCCAGAGTCACAAGAAATTTTGGCTTGTGAGTGGCAGGACTCAACATACAACTAAAACAATACTTCCGGGCCGTCTGGCCCCAAGGGTGCAAAAATTCCCACACCATCTTTGGGGAAAGCTTAGCTAAAGACCTAAAAGTTCTACCTCTGGAAAAGGAAACCCTCCTTCAATATGCAGACGACATTCTGATCGCCAGCCCTACTAAGGAGGCCTCTGAACTACCAAGCCAATAAAGGATAGAAGTTGTCCAAGAAAAAGCTCAAATATCACAGACTGCCGTGACCTGCCTGGGCTTCATTCTCACAGAAGGTTGGAGAAGTCCATCCCAGGAAAGGGAAGAAACCATTTTCAGCCTTACCCCTTTCTAAAACTAGAAGACAGCTTAGGGGTTCCTGGGGAGGCCAGGGTTTGCTGCTTCTGGATCCCTAACTACAGTCTACTAGCTGGGCCTCTATATGAAACACTGAAAGGAAAAGATGATGATCCTTTTGAATAGAATCCAGAAGTGGCCTTTCAAGAATGGAAAGAGCAGTCAATTCAGACCCTTGCCCTGGAACTCCCTAATTTAGCTAAACCCTTTGACCTTTACATTCCCGGTGAAAGGTGAATCGCCATTGGAGAATTAGTGCAAAACCTGGGACCACTTGAAATGGAACAATGCAAGAATGCCATCCAGGTAGGATAAACTATGGTCACCAAGGGGCTTGGCCCACTGCCACATCTGGCCAAGATACTGGCGGTATCTAAAAACCTGGAAATCAGCAGCCCAAAAGGCCACCTCCCTCCTAAGGGGAAAGGACCCCACGTGGTGATCCTAACCACCAACCATGCCCTGAAGTTGCAGGGTTCGCTCCGTGGGCACACCGACCTCGAGTGAGGAGGCCCTCCAACTCCAACATCCAGAGAGATAGCCGGGGGCAACAGGGCACCATGACGACTCGTGTGAACATCACTTGACCTGGAGTTTCTCTCATAAAACAACAAGAGTGTGTCCCAAAAGAGTAGACTACTGCTTGCAGGACTTACTGCACCCAGAGGGGAGCTAATAATCTTGGCGGGGGAACCGTATATCACACTGTCACCATAGAAAAGCCTACAGACACCGTGATGATGGTGGCCAGTAAGACCGGCTGGACTCTTGTTTACTTCAAAAGGCTGTTGACTCAGTGGCCATCATGGTCCTTGATCACCACTGACCCTGGACTGTCTGGGAGTTGAGCGGGCAGGGCTCTGACACCTGGTGCTGTTTGTACGTTAATTCAGGGGCCTAATTGAAGAAAGCGCAGACTACTGGTCAGAGCATCTAGGCTGGCAGAAACGGTCGGCTAAGGTGGCCGAACAAATGTGGGGCGGGGTGAAACCGGCCCCCACAGCGTCTCTGCACATCTCTTTCCTGGACCCTTAAAGGTCATTAGAATCTATAACACTTCCAATGCTGCTGCTCAGGTGGACGAGCAGGGAGGCAGGGGGCCTGGGGACAATCAACGTCACCTGGAGGCTGCTGGGGAGAAGCTCTGACCCTCGCCCCAGGGTATGAGGGCTCCCAACTCAGCACTCAGCAGTTACAGAAGAAGGGTCTGCACCCTCAGCACTCCAAGAATGAGGAACGGGACAAAAGGCAGAGGGGGGGTTTGTCCCCAGCAAAGCCCATTAAAAATCCCTGGGAGATAAAAATAGAATCTGGGCAATAAAGTCAAGTCTAACCTTTTTTATCCTTTGTGCTTTGTCTAATTTCACGTGCTCCTAGGGTCCCGCATGCAGAGGTTCCACACCCGGCACTTCAGACCAGATTTCCTAGTGCAGAATGGCTGGGTCGACACCTCAGCTCCTGGGGCCCAGTGCAGACTCCGCGATATAGAGCCTGAGCTACAGCCAACCCGGCCCTCGAGAGCTCCGCCCCCTCCCTCCCACTGACTCTGACAGGATCTCTACACAGCAGCCCAGCCCACAGCCCACGGGGTAGTACATGCTCTCACCTCTCCATTCTCTGATCAAAATATAAAGTTTCCTTTGCTTGTGAACCAAACTCAGTCTCGATCTGTTGGCCCCAATGACACTGGGCAGGGGGACACTTGTTGGGGTCCACTCTGGAGGATCAGTAACAGAAATTGAGACTATTGTAACCTCAATGAACAGATGTGTGAGCCAAAGTGTAGTTAACATAGAACAGTGTATAAGGCTCGGGTAAAATAAGATGTTTCTAACACTTCCATTGGATATTTCCATCACTTTATTATAAGCAAGTTCAGTGAAAAGGTTTGTCTTATTTGTCAGCTCAATATTAGAGAAATGAAGTGATTTCTTTCCAAGGATGTACATCTAATAATCTTGGTTAAACCTTCAATCTTGTTTTAAATGCTTTTCCATTGAAAATGATACCTCTCTTTCAGCTCCCCCATTTCTGAGAAGTATAAAATCTTATAATTTATTATTACCAAAGGGGAAAGGTGGGAGGAGGGATAAATTAACAGTTTGGGATTAACACATACACACTGCTATGTATAAAATAGATCATCAACAAGGAACTACTGTATAGCACAGGGAACTACACTCAACATTTTGCAATAACCTATAAGGGGAAATAATCTGAAAAAGAATAGATATTTTTATTGACATCATCTATCAATGACAGTTAAAGTGTAACCTAAGGGAAGCTGGTGGTGAGTGCTTCTGACCCTGAAGACTTCAATCATCTAAAGTTTGGACTCTGCCTACTTCCCAAGGCCCTTAATGAACATATGTGTAGCCGTAGCTTAAAAAATTCCCCAGTTTGGGTTTCGGGGAGACACTGATCTTGAAAAAGCCCTGGTGTTCTCCTTACATGAATGGGACTCTTCCTACTGCTAAAACATGTCTGTCACACCCAGAGGATGGTATACCGTCTGATCGGGAAGAGTTTGGAAAAGGCATCTCATCTCCTCATCTCCTGGTGCTCGGGTTCACCCCTCCAGCGTCTTTACTAACAGTCTCCCCACTTGGAGATGTCAGCACTGTCAACATCCTGTTGCGTACAGTTTGGAATTTGTCCAGAGGATGAAGCGGAAGGATGAGGAACAATGAGAGACAAGTCCTACGTGTTCAGACAGGCACATGTCACTCTAATTTCCAATCAGGAAGACGAATTGACCAAAGGCTAGGTTTGCCCATGGAAACAGTATAGGGCTTGAGGAAATCCCGCTGCTTTGTGGCCAGTTCCCATAAACACAAGTTGAACAATAGAACTCAGGGGCAGTAAAATTCACAAAACTGCAGAGTTGAAAATATCCATCACTGAAAAATGTCTTGAGGAAAGTCAGAGAAAAGGACTTGTAAGCAAGGGAGAATGGCAGGAAAGGGATTTGAGGAGGTAGAAAGGACTCGCCGTTAAGCACAAGAAAAGGAGCTGAACATTGCCAACATTGCAGTTGGCCAAAAAGGGTGTATGCGTTTTTTTGTGTATATATTCAAGAAAAGAGCGTACACCTTTTTAGCCAACCAAACAGGTGGGCACTGGAAGTCAATACTACAAAAGACATCACTTCGCATCAGTCAGAAGAGCCATCCTCATAAAGCGTAAACAACAGAAATGCAGGACAGGGCAAGGAGAAGAGGGAGCCCTGTGAGACTTATAGTGGAAATGTATATTGCCAACGGCCATTCTGGAGAAGTGTATTGTGTTTACTAAAGCATCTAAACAATGAGCTACAGAGCATAGGGCACTTGCACTCATGGGCGTATATCTTGGGAAAAACAAAAATCGAGAGGACACAGGCACCCCAATGTTTACCCCCTCTCTGTTTAAAAGATCCTCGACTAGGATATAACTTAAATGTCTCTGGAGGGAAAAAATGGATAGAGATGTTGTACTTAGGTAGAGTGGAATATTATTCAGCCTGGAAATCAATGAAATATGGCCAGCTGTAACAACTCCGGAGGAGTTACGTATGATCATTCTAAGTGACAGAATTCAAAAAGAAGAAGACACATATCATAAGATATCACTTAAAGGTGGAATCCAAAATGGCTACACATGAAATAAATTACAAAACAAAAACATAGTCAAATATGTAGAAAACACGCATAAGGCTGCTAAACGGGAAAGGTGGGGAGGGGTGAGGCATCATCCAGGAGGTTGAAATTAGCAAAGATACCATTCCAAATACCAAACTGATAATCAACAAGGCCTACACGGTAGCTAAAAGAACTGCACTCAGCACACTCAAGTCACCGGAAAAGAATATATACGACTGGTAAGAATCTGAAAAAGAATTTATTGATGTCTCTCTGTACGTGAATCAAGTGGATGTACAGCAGCAAGAAACAGAGCTTTGAAAATCAGCTGTAACCAATATAGTAATAAATTGAAAAAAATAAACGACAGAGAGACAGAGAAAACCTCTTACAACTTTTCCTCAGGGACGGTGATGCAACATGGATTGAACACATCTAGACCCACAGCAGGATGAGACATAAGGCTGGAAACTGCGCTAAGAGAAATGTGAGGTTGGGTGAGGAAATGCACACCCTTTAAAGTAATACTACCTGGTACCCATTCAATGGGTCCCAAATCTGCAGGTTCAAGGGATCTTCCTACAGCTAAAACATGCATGGAAAACCCAGAGGACTGTACACCATGTGATCGGGAGATGTGTCTAAAATGCACCTCATTTATCCTCTCCTGGTGCTCCTGTTCACCATTCCAGCCACGTTACTTAGAAGCTCCCCACTTGGAGAATCAGCACATTTAAACTTCTGTTTCACACATTTTGCAAATTGTGAGGAGGATGAACGGGAAGAGGAGGAACCAATGAGAGAAGAGTTGTAGGGGTTTGGACGGGCACATATCACTCTAATTTCCCATTAAGAATAAGAATTAAAAAAAGGCTCAGCCTGCCTCGCCGGAGCCAAAATAGGGCCTGAAGCAATCCTGCGGGTTTGAGGCCAGCTCACAAAAGAGCAACTTAAAACATGGAGCTCAGGGTCACTGCAATTCACAAACCTGCAGAGTTATAAATGAAAACTAACGTCCAAAAATATGTTGAGGTAAGGCAAAGAAGAGGATCTGAATGCAAGACAGAATTGCAAGAAACAGATTTCAAGAGATAGATTGGACTCGTCTTTAACGCACATGAAAAGCGGCAGAATTTCGACAATGATGCAGTTGGCCCAAAAGGGCGTATGCGATTTTTCCTGATTATATCCAGGAAAAAACGCATACGCACTTTATGGGCAACGAAGCAAGCAAGCAATGCAAATGTGCACAACAAAGAAGTCTCATTTCCCACCGGTCAAAAGGGCCATCCTAAAAAATTGTAAAAACCAGAAATGCAGGACAGGCCATGGAGAACAGGGAGCCTTTATACGCTGATGGGCAGTGTGTGAACTGCCGAGAGCCACTCTGGAGAAGTGTATGGTGGTTCCTAAATCATCTAAAAACAGAGCTACAGAGCATAGGACACTTCCAATCATGGGAGTATATCTAGGGAAGTCTAAAAATCAACAAGACATAAGCACACCACAGTTTAGGGCTACTCTGTTTACAAGAACCTCAACTTCAGTACACCTTAAATATCCCAGGAAAGAGAACAATGGATAAAGAAGATGTGGTACTTATGTACAATGGAATATCTCTTCACCATGAAATCAATGTAATAAGGCTAGTAGAAGGATAAAGAGTGGATTTAGGTCCGATAATACTACTTGAAATAAGTCAAACAGAAAAAGAAACATATCATAAGATATCACTTATAGAGGGAGGGTAAATATGGCTGCACAAGAAATGAATTACAGAACAGAACAGTGTCTCACATTTAGAAAACACACTTATGTCAGCTTAAGGGGAAAGGAGAGGTGGGGTGATGCATAAAACCAGAGTTTGAAATTAGCACAGATACCGTTCAAGAAACCAAATAGGTATTAGACAAGATCTACACCTTGCTCAATGAACTGGCCTCAACACACCCTATACACCGCAGAGAAATATATCTGAGTAATAAGAATCTTAAAACCCATGTATTGATATATCTCCATAAGGGAATCAAGTGTGTGCAGAGCGGCACAAACACAGCAGTGAAAATGAGCTAAACCCCATTATAGAAATAAATTTTAAAAACAAAACGCAGAAACAATGAAAGAGAGAAAAATTCTTACAAAATTCGCTCAGGGGCTGTGATGCAACCTGGATTGACCACATATAAACCCACAGCTGGATAAGACATAAGGCTGGACACTTGGGGCTGAGAGGATGGTGAGCTTCGGTGAGCAACTGCCGAAAGTTTAATGCAATACTTCATGCTACTCATTCCAAGGGTCCCAACACTCCAGGTGGAAGGGAATCTTCCTACAGCTAAACCATGCTTGGGAAACCCAGCGACTGGTATACCATATGATCGGGAAAGGTTTCTAAAACGCACCACATTTTTCCTCTCCTGGGGCTCCGGATCGACATTCCAGCCACTTTACTAACAACATCCCCACATGGAGAGTCAATGCCTTTAAGTTCTGGTATCGCACAGTCTTCAGTTAGTGCGGAGGATGAATGGGAATAGGGGGAACCAGTGAGAAACTAGCTGTAGCGGTTTCAATGGGCACATGTCACTCTAATTTCACATCAGTAAGAAGAATGAACCAAAGGCACAGCAAGGTGCCCCAGAAGAAGAATAGGGCTTCAAGGAATCCTGTGGTTATGGGGCAAGATCACAAAACTAAGAGCTGAAAAATGGAGCTAGGGGCCACGCAATTCAAGAACCTGACTTGCCCAAAAAGGGCGTATGTGTTTCTTCCTGAATATATTCAGGAAAAAACGCATACGCCCTTTTTGGCCAACCAAGCAAGCTTGCAAAGGAAATCTGCACTACAATGAAGTCTCAATTCCCCCCGGTCAAAAGGGCCATCTGAAAAAAGTGTAAAATCCATAAAGGCATGACAGGCCATGGAGAACTGGGAGCCATCTTATGCTGATGGGCAGGATGTAAATTGCCAACAGCCACTCAGGAGAAGTGTATGGTGTTTCCTGAAACATCTAAAAAACAAAGCAACAGAGCCTAGGGCACTTCCACTTATGGTACTATAGTTTAGGGCAATTAAAATCAAAAAGACACAGCCACCCCAAAGTTTGGGATGGCTCTGTTTACAAGAACCTCATATACGGTACAAGTTCAATATCGCAGAAAGTGAAAAATGGATAAAGAAGTTGTGGTACTTACGTACAATGCAGTATCACTCAGCAAGGAAATCTATGTCATCAGGCCCGTAGCAGCATAATGAGTGGATTCAGGTATGATGATTCTAACTGAAATAAGTCACACAGAAAAAGAAACATCATAAGATATCACTAATACACGGAATGTAAACTTGGCTACACAGGAACTGAATTCCAAAACAGAACAGGGTCTCAAATTTAGAAACCCAACTTATGCTTGCTTAAGGCGAAAGGTGAGTTGGGGTACTGCATAAAACCAGAGATTGAAATGAGCACAGATATAAATACTTAAGCCAAATATGGAATAGACAAGAGCTACTCCTTGCTCAACGAAATGGACTCAACACCCCATATTAAATGCCTAAGAGTGTACCTGACTAGGAAGTATCTTAAAACCTATGGATTGCTATGTCTCCGAAAGAGAATCAAGCATGTACCCATTCCACGGGTCTCAACTCTCCAGGTTTAAGGGATTCTTCCTTCAGCTAAAACATGCATTTGGAACCCAGAGTATGATCAACCGTGTGATCGGGAGACGTGTTCCAATATGTGTCAGTTTTTGTCCCCTGGTACTCGGGTGCAACATTCCAGACGCTTTACTAACACTCTCCCGACTTGGAGAGTCAGTGCCTTTAACCTCCTGTTTGGCCCAGTTTGCAATTTCTGCGGAAGATGAACAGGAATAGGGAGAGCCAATGACAGACTAGCTGGAGGTGTCTGGACGGGCAAATTTAACTCTCATTTCCCACCAGGAAGAGGAATTAACCAAAGGCTCAGCGTGCCGTGCCGAAACCAGATTAGGGCCTGAAGCCATCCTGCGGTGTTGCGGCCAGCTCACGAGAAAGCGAGTTGAAGAAAGGAGCTCAGGGGCACTGTAATTCACAAACCTGCAGAGTTATAAATGACAGCTATCGTCCAAAAATATACTGAAGTAAGGCTGCCAAGAGGACTTGAAAGCGGGGCAGAATTGCAGGAAACCGATTTCAGGAGGTAGACTGGAATTGCATTTAAAGCATAGGAAAAGAGGCAGAACGTCCACAATGATGCACTTGGCCAAAAAGGGCGTATGCGTTTTTTCCTGAATATATTCAGGAAAAAACGCATACGCCCTTTTTGGCCAACCAAGCAAGCTGGGAAAGGAAATCTGCACTACAATGAAGTCTCACTTCCCCCCGGTCTAAAGGGCCATCTGAAAAAAGTGTAAAATCCAGAAAGGCAGGACAGGCCATGGAGAACTGGGAGCCTTGTTATGCTGATGGGCGGGATGTCAATTGCCAACAGCCACTCGGGAGAAGTGTATGGTGTTTCCTGAAACACCTAAAAAACAAAGCAACAGAGCCTAGGGCACTTCCACTTATGGTCCCATAGCTTAGGGAAATTAAAATCAAAAAGACACAGCCACCCCAAAAGTTGGGACGGCTCTGTTTACAAGAACCTGGTTTACGGTACAAGTTCAATATTGCAGAAAGTGAAAAATGGATAAAGAAGTTGTGGTACTTACGTACAATGCAATATCACTCAGCAATGAAATCTATGTCACCAGGCCCGTACCAGCATAATGAGTGGATTGAGGCACGATGATTCTAACTGAAATAAGTCACACAAAAAAAGAAACATTGTAAGGTATCACTAATACACGGAATGTGAACTTGGCTACACATGAACTGAATTACAAAACAGAACAGGGTCTCAAGTTTAGAAAACTAACTTATGCTTGCTTAAGGGGGAAGGTGAGTTGCGGTGCTGCATTAAACCAGAGTTTGAAATTAGCACAGATACCGTTCCATAAGCCAAATATGGAATAGACAAGACCTACCCCTTGCTCAACGAAATGGATTCAACAATGAGGTATCACCTCACACCTGGTTGAATAGGCATCATAGAAAATCTACAAGCAAAAAATGCTGGAAAGGGTGTGGAGATAAGGAACCCTCTTCCACTATTGTTGGGAATATAAATTGATACAGTCACTATGGAGAACAATATGGAATTTCTTAAGAAACTAACAATAGAATTACCATATGATACAGCAATCCCAGTACTGGACATATACCCAGACAAAACCATAAATCAAAAAGAGACATTCACCGCAATGTTCATTGCATCACTATTTACAATATCGAGATAATGGAAGCAACCTAAATGCCCACAGACAGACGAATGCATAAAGCCGTGGTACATATATAAAATGGAATATTACTAAGCCATGAAAAGGAATGAAATTGGGTCATTTGTAGAGACGTCGATGCATCTAGAGACTGTCATACAGAGTGAAGTAAGTCAGAAAGAGAAAAACAAATCTTGTATATTCATGCATATATGTGGAACCTAGAAAACCTGTACAGATTAACCATTTTGCAAGGCATAAATAGAGCAACAGATGTAGACAACAAACGTATGGACAACAAGGGGGGAAAGCTGTTGGGGGGGGTGGTGGGAGGAGTTGAGAGACTGGGATTGGCATGTATACATTTATATGTATAAAATAGATAACCAATAAGAACCTGCTGTATAAAAATATAAAATAAAATTCAAAATTAAAAAGAAATAAAATTTAAACAATAGAAAAATCAATTATTCCCTTCACATACATGTATTTATATGAATAAATTATTTCCATGCTTATATCTGTAAATACAAAAAAGAGGAATAAAATGTACCTTGAACCCAAAACGAAAAAGAGAAAGAAAACACAGAACCCACCAGTTCCACAGAGGAAAACCGTATCAGGGCACTTGCTACAGTTGTAAACAATTCTGAAGTTGGTCAGTGGTGGGGAATCGTCTCCCATTCAGCCAGCAGCCCCCACGCAACAAGCGTCCTCATTGCAAAGCTGGGGCACCGTGCCGAGGCATCTGTGAGTAAACGTGAGCTGAGCCCCAGGCCAGTTGCTGCTGAACTATTCCCACCCATCCCAGGTAAAACACCTGAATATATACAAGGACTTGAAAGCCTAGAGGGAGGGCCATAGAGCCACACGAGTGACAGCATGCCGGCCGACTTGGTGCCTGCAGGCCAGCCAGGATGGTCCTGGCCCTGGGTGCTCTTCTGGAAGATTTCCATTTCCCTGCCTGAGATACCCGTCCTGTCCCTGCCCCCACTGCTTTTTTCCTTCCTCACCTCTGCCCAGGGAGAAATTCCAGCAGCAGGTATGGGTGACACATCTTCTTCTTTAGCAGGTGGCAGCCTGGCAACTGCTGCAGAAAGTCCAGCAGAGCCCCACTCACACTGGGCCACCCACAAAGCCGTGGCCTCTCACTCCCTCCCACCAGCCCAGCCCCGAGACTGCTGACAGGGCAGAGAAAATGGCGTCAGGCACGGCTGCAGGGGCTCTTGCTGCCTGGAGTGGTATTTATAGTGATCTCAACCCAGGCACACCTGGGGAGGGCTGGCCGGCACGGTAAGGCTGCCCAGGTCAGCCAATCATCACCCCTCAGGGGCTCACAGTTGCAGAAAATGGAACTTGCTGAACCGGCCAGGTCCAAGGAACAGGTGTGGGCTCCTGAGAGTCAGGATAGACAAGGGGCTGCAGCTTTGGCTTGTTTTCTAATCATTTTATCTGGCCCATGAGTGGGAGACAACTTCAAGAAAACCCTCTCCTAATGAGAGGAACCCAGGAGTCAGGGAGAGGAGGGGTGGGTGGTGGTTGGAGACAGAGGCCTGGTGCCCCGGGTGCAGTGGAAGTCTCTGGAAGACCAGGTGGAGGGAGGCCTCACGGAGTGATGCCCAGGGTCACAGACCTGTCGCAGCTGCTGTTTGTTAGTTCAAGTCCTGCTCTGGGGTGCTCTGTGTCAGCTCTGAGCGACAGGTGAGCTGGGGGTGCTCTGCAATGAGGGCTATGTGCACGGTTCCTGTGTGCCCAGCCCTGCCACGGTACCTGCAAGGGTAGCTCTGTATCCTGGGAGGGGCCTGACCACGAGAGCCCTGTGGGCTGGGGTGGGGGTGGGGTACCTGCCCAGGTGAGCTCCATATTCTGGGATTGGTCTGACCACGAGAGCCCCATGGGCTGCTGGGGACCTGGTAAAGGATGTCAGGACAGTCAGTGAAGCCACCGAGGATATACCTCCAGTTGCTCCTAATTCCTACACCCTGCTGGTCATTCTACCAACCACCAGGACATGGTATTCTGTATTAGTCTTCAATGATGCCTTCTTTTGTATTCCATTAGTCCCAGAGTCACAAGAAATTTTGGCTTGTGAGTGGCAGGACTCAACATACAACTAAAACAATACTTCCGGGCCGTCTGGCCCCAAGGGTGCAAAAATTCCCACCCCATCTTTGGGGAAAGCTTAGCTAAAGACCTAAAAGTTCTACCTCTGGAAAAGGAAACCCTCCTTCAATATGCAGACGACATTCTGATCGCCAGCCCTACTAAGGAGGCCTCTGAACTACCAAGCCAATAAAGGATAGAAGTTGTCCAAGAAAAAGCTCAAATATCACAGACTGCCGTGACCTGCCTGGGCTTCATTCTCACAGAAGGTTGGAGAAGTCCATCCCAGGAAAGGGAAGAAACCATTTTCAGCCTTACCCCTTTCTAAAACTAGAAGACAGCTTAGGGGTTCCTGGGGAGGCCAGGGTTTGCTGCTTCTGGATCCCTAACTACAGTCTACTAGCTGGGCCTCTATATGAAACACTGAAAGGAAAAGATGATGATCCTTTTGAATAGAATCCAGAAGTGGCCTTTCAAGAATGGAAAGAGCAGTCAATTCAGACCCTTGCCCTGGAACTCCCTAATTTAGCTAAACCCTTTGACCTTTACATTCCCGGTGAAAGGTGAATCGCCATTGGAGAATTAGTGCAAAACCTGGGACCACTTGAAATGGAACAATGCAAGAATGCCATCCAGGTAGGATAAACTATGGTCACCAAGGGGCTTGGCCCACTGCCACATCTGGCCAAGATACTGGCGGTATCTAAAAACCTGGAAATCAGCAGCCCAAAAGGCCACCTCCCTCCTAAGGGGAAAGGACCCCACGTGGTGATCCTAACCACCAACCATGCCCTGAAGTTGCAGGGTTCGCTCCGTGGGCACACCGACCTCGAGTGAGGAGGCCCTCCAACTCCAACATCCAGAGACATAGCCGGGGGCAACAGGGCACCATGACGACTCGTGTGAACATCACTTGACCTGGACTTTCTCTCATAAAACAACAAGAGTGTGTCCCAAAAGAGTAGACTACTGCTTGCCGGACTTACTGCACCCAGAGGGGAGCTAATAATCTTGGCGGGGGAACCGTATATCACACTGTCACCATAGAAAAGCCTACAGACACCGTGATGATGGTGGCCAGTAAGACCGGCTGGACTCTTGTTTACTTCAAAAGGCTGTTGACTCAGTGGCCATCATGGTCCTTGATCACCACTGACCCTGGACTGTCTGGGAGTTGAGCGGGCAGGGCTCTGACACCTGGTGCTGTTTGTACGTTAATTCAGGGGCCTAATTGAAGAAAGCGCAGACTACTGGTCAGAGCATCTAGGCTGGCAGAAACGGTCGGCTAAGGTGGCCGAACAAATGTGGGGCGGGGTGAAACCGGCCCCCACAGCGTCTCTGCACATCTCTTTCCTGGACCCTTAAAGGTCATTAGAATCTATAACACTTCCAATGCTGCTGCTCAGGTGGACGAGCAGGGAGGCAGGGGGCCTGGGGACAATCAACGTCACCTGGAGGCTGCTGGGGAGAAGCTCTGACCCTCGCCCCAGGGTATGAGGGCTCCCAACTCAGCACTCAGCAGTTACAGAAGAAGGGTCTGCACCCTCAGCACTCCAAGAATGAGGAACGGGACAAAAGGCAGAGGGGGGGTTTGTCCCCAGCAAAGCCCATTAAAAATCCCTGGGAGATAAAAATAGAATCTGGGCAATAAAGTCAAGTCTAACCTTTTTTATCCTTTGTGCTTTGTCTAATTTCACGTGCTCCTAGGGTCCCGCATGCAGAGGTTCCACACCCGGCACTTCAGACCAGATTTCCTAGTGCAGAATGGCTGGGTCGACACCTCAGCTCCTGGGGCCCAGTGCAGACTCCGCGATATAGAGCCTGAGCTACAGCCAACCCGGCCCTCGAGAGCTCCGCCCCCTCCCTCCCACTGACTCTGACAGGATCTCTACACAGCAGCCCAGCCCACAGCCCACGGGGTAGTACATGCTCTCACCTCTCCATTCTCTGATCAAAATATAAAGTTTCCTTTGCTTGTGAACCAAACTCAGTCTCGATCTGTTGGCCCCAATGACACTGGGCAGGGGGACACTTGTTGGGGTCCACTCTGGAGGATCAGTAACAGAAATTGAGACTATTGTAACCTCAATGAACAGATGTGTGAGCCAAAGTGTAGTTAACATAGAACAGTGTATAAGGCTCGGGTAAAATAAGATGTTTCTAACACTTCCATTGGATATTTCCATCACTTTATTATAAGCAAGTTCAGTGAAAAGGTTTGTCTTATTTGTCAGCTCAATATTAGAGAAATGAAGTGATTTCTTTCCAAGGATGTACATCTAATAATCTTGGTTAAACCTTCAATCTTGTTTTAAATGCTTTTCCATTGAAAATGATACCTCTCTTTCAGCTCCCCCATTTCTGAGAAGTATAAAATCTTATAATTTATTATTACCAAAGGGGAAAGGTGGGAGGAGGGATAAATTAACAGTTTGGGATTAACACATACACACTGCTATGTATAAAATAGATCATCAACAAGGAACCACTGTATAGCACAGGGAACTACACTCAACATTTTGCAATAACCTATAAGGGGAAATAATCTGAAAAAGAATAGATATTTTTATTGACATCATCTATCAATGACAGTTAAAGTGTAACCTAAGGGAAGCTGGTGGTGAGTGCTTCTGACCCTGAAGACTTCAATCATCTAAAGTTTGGACTCTGCCTACTTCCCAAGGCCCTTAATGAACATATGTGTAGCCGTAGCTTAAAAAATTCCCCAGTTTGGGTTTCGGGGAGACACTGATTTTGAAAAAGCCCTGGTGTTCTCCTTACATGAATGGGACTCTTCCTACTGCTAAAACATGTCTGTCACACCCAGAGGATGGTATACCGTCTGATCGGGAAGAGTTTGGAAAAGGCATCTCATCTCCTCATCTCCTGGTGCTCGGGTTCACCCCTCCAGCGTCTTTACTAACAGTCTCCCCACTTGGAGATGTCAGCACTGTCAACATCCTGTTGCGTACAGTTTGGAATTTGTCCAGAGGATGAAGCGGAAGGATGAGGAACAATGAGAGGCAAGTCCTACGTGTTCAGACAGGCACATGTCACTCTAATTTCCAATCAGGAAGACGAATTGACCAAAGGCTAGGGTTGCCCATGGAAACAGTATAGGGCTTGAGGAAATCCCGCTGCTTTGTGGCCAGTTCCCATAAACACAAGTTGAACAATAGAACTCAGGGGCAGTAAAATTCACAAAACTGCAGAGTTGAAAATATCCATCACTGAAAAATGTCTTGAGGAAAGTCAGAGAAAAGGACTTGTAAGCAAGGGAGAATGGCAGGAAAGGGATTTGAGGAGGTAGAAAGGACTCGCCGTTAAGCACAAGAAAAGGAGCTGAACATTGCCAACATTGCAGTTGGCCAAAAAGGGTGTATGCGTTTTTTTGTGTATATATTCAAGAAAAGAGCGTACACCTTTTTAGCCAACCAAACAGGTGGACACTGGAAGTCAATACTACAAAAGACATCACTTCGCATCAGTCAGAAGAGCCATCCTCATAAAGCGTAAACAACAGAAATGCAGGACAGGGCAAGGAGAAGAGGGAGCCCTGTGAGACTTATAGTGGAAATGTATATTGCCAACGGCCATTCTGGAGAAGTGTATTGTGTTTACTAAAGCATCTAAACAATGAGCTACAGAGCATAGGGCACTTGCACTCATGGGCGTATATCTTGGGAAAAACAAAAATCGAGAGGACACAGGCACCCCAATGTTTACCCCCTCTCTGTTTAAAAGATCCTCGACTAGGATATAACTTAAATGTCTCTGGAGGGAAAAAATGGATAGAGATGTGGTACTTAGGTAGAGTGGAATATTATTCAGCCTGGAAATCAATGAAATATGGCCAGCTGTAACAACTCCGGAGGAGTTACGTATGATCATTCTAAGTGACAGAATTCAAAAAGAAGAAGACACATATCATAAGATATCACTTAAAGGTGGAATCCAAAATGGCTACACATGAAATAAATTACAAAACAAAAACATAGTCAAATATGTAGAAAACACGCATAAGGCTGCTAAACGGGAAAGGTGGGGAGGGGTGAGGCATCATCCAGGAGGTTGAAATTAGCAAAGATACCATTCCAAATACCAAACTGATAATCAACAAGGCCTACACGGTAGCTAAAAGAACTGCACTCAGCACACTCAAGTCACCGGAAAAGAATATATACGACTGGTAAGAATCTGAAAAAGAATTTATTGATGTCTCTCTGTACGTGAATCAAGTGGATGTACAGCAGCAAGAAACAGAGCTTTGAAAATCAGCTGTAACCAATATAGTAATAAATTGAAAAAAATAAACGACAGAGAGACAGAGAAAACCTCTTACAACTTTTCCTCAGGGACGGTGATGCAACATGGATTGAACACATCTAGACCCACAGCAGGATGAGACATAAGGCTGGAAACTGCGCTAAGAGAAATGTGAGGTTGGGTGAGGAAATGCACACCCTTTAAAGTAATACTACCTGGTACCCATTCAATGGGTCCCAAATCTGCAGGTTCAAGGGATCTTCCTACAGCTAAAACATGCATGGAAAACCCAGAGGACTGTACACCATGTGATCGGGAGATGTGTCTAAAATGCACCTCATTTATCCTCTCCTGGTGCTCCTGTTCACCATTCCAGCCACGTTACTTAGAAGCTCCCCACTTGGAGAATTAGCACATTTAAACTTCTGTTTCACACATTTTGCAAATTGTGAGGAGGATGAACGGGAAGAGGGGGAACCAATGAGAGAAGAGTTGTAGGGGTTTGGACGGGCACATATCACTCTAATTTCCCATTAAGAATAAGAATTAAAAAAAGGCTCAGCCTGCCTCGCCGGAGCCAAAATAGGGCCTGAAGCAATCCTGCGGGTTTGAGGCCAGCTCACAAAAGAGCAACTTAAAACATGGAGCTCAGGGTCACTGCAATTCACAAACCTGCAGAGTTATAAATGAAAACTAACGTCCAAAAATATGTTGAGGTAAGGCAAAGAAGAGGATCTGAATGCAAGACAGAATTGCAAGAAACAGATTTCAAGAGATAGATTGGACTCGTCTTTAACGCACATGAAAAGCGGCAGAATTTCGACAATGATGCAGTTGGCCCAAAAGGGCGTATGCGATTTTTCCTGATTATATCCAGGAAAAAACGCATACGCACTTTATGGGCAACGAAGCAAGCAAGCAATGCAAATGTGCACAACAAAGAAGTCTCATTTCCCACCGGTCAAAAGGGCCATCCTAAAAAATTGTAAAAACCAGAAATGCAGGACAGGCCATGGAGAACAGGGAGCCTTTATACGCTGATGGGCAGTGTGTGAACTGCCGAGAGCCACTCTGGAGAAGTGTATGGTGGTTCCTAAATCATCTAAAAACAGAGCTACAGAGCATAGGACACTTCCAATCATGGGAGTATATCTAGGGAAGTCTAAAAATCAACAGGACACAAGCACACCACAGTTTAGGGCTACTCTGTTTACAAGAACCTCAACTTCAGTACACCTTAAATATCCCAGGAAAGAGAACAATGGATAAAGAAGATGTGGTACTTATGTACAATGGAATATCTCTTCACCATGAAATCAATGTAATAAGGCTAGTAGAAGGATAAAGAGTGGATTTAGGTCCGATAATACTACTTGAAATAAGTCAAACAGAAAAAGAAACATATCATAAGATATCACTTATAGAGGGAGGGTAAATATGCCTGCACAAGAAATGAATTACAGAACAGAACAGTGTCTCACATTTAGAAAACACACTTATGTCAGCTTAAGGGGAAAGGAGAGGTGGGGTGATGCATAAAACCAGAGTTTGAAATTAGCACAGATACCGTTCAAGAAACCAAATAGGTATTAGACAAGATCTACACCTTGCTCAATGAACTGGCCTCAACACACCCTATACACCGCAGAGAAATATATCTGAGTAATAAGAATCTTAAAACCCATGTATTGATATATCTCCATAAGGGAATCAAGTGTGTGCAGAGCGGCACAAACACAGCAGTGAAAATGAGCTAAACCCCATTATAGAAATAAATTTTAAAAACAAAACGCAGAAACAATGAAAGAGAGAAAAATTCTTACAAAATTCGCTCAGGGGCTGTGATGCAACCTGGATTGACCACATATAAACCCACAGCTGGATAAGACATAAGGCTGGACACTTGGGGCTGAGAGGATTGGTGAGCTTCGGTGAGCAACTGCCGAAAGTTTAATGCAATACTTCATGCTACTCATTCCAAGGGTCCCAACACTCCAGGTTGAAGGGAATCTTCCTACAGCTAAACCATGCTTGGGAAACCCAGCGACTGGTATACCATATGATCGGGAAAGGTTTCTAAAACGCACCACATTTTTCCTCTCCTGGGGCTCCGGATCGACATTCCAGCCGCTTTACTAACAACATCCCCACATAGAGAGTCAATGCCTTTAAGTTCTGGTATCGCACAGTCTTCAGTTAGTGCGGAGGATGAATGGGAATAGGGGGAACCAGTGAGAAACTAGCTGTAGCGGTTTCAATGGGCACATGTCACTCTAATTTCACATCAGTAAGAAGAATGAACCAAAGGCACAGCAAGGTGCCCCAGAAGAAGAATAGGGCTTCAAGGAATCCTGTGGTTATGGGGCAAGATCACAAAACTAAGAGCTGAAAAATGGAGCTAGGGGCCACGCAATTCAAGAACCTGACTTGCCCAAAAAGGGCGTATGTGTTTCTTCCTGAATATATTCAGGAAAAAACGCATACGCCCTTTTTGGCCAACCAAGCAAGCTTGCAAAGGAAATCTGCACTACAATGAAGTCTCAATTCCCCCTGGTCAAAAGGGCCATCTGAAAAAAGTGTAAAATCCATAAAGGCATGACAGGCCATGGAGAACTGGGAGCCATCTTATGCTGATGGGCAGGATGTAAATTGCCAACAGCCACTCGGGAGAAGTGTATGGTGTTTCCTGAAACATCTAAAAAACAAAGCAACAGAGCCTAGGGCACTTCCACTTATGGTACTATAGTTTAGGGCAATTAAAATCAAAAAGACACAGCCACCCCAAAGTTTGGGATGGCTCTGTTTACAAGAACCTCATATACGGTACAAGTTCAATATCGCAGAAAGTGAAAAATGGATAAAGAAGTTGTGGTACTTACGTACAATGCAGTATCACTCAGCAATGAAATCTATGTCATCAGGCCCGTAGCAGCATAATGAGTGGATTCAGGTATGATGATTCTAACTGAAATAAGTCACACAGAAAAAGAAACATCATAAGATATCACTAATACACGGAATGTAAACTTGGCTACACAGGAACTGAATTCCAAAACAGAACAGGGTCTCAAATTTAGAAACCCAACTTATGCTTGCTTAAGGCGAAAGGTGAGTTGGGGTACTGCATAAAACCAGAGATTGAAATGAGCACAGATATAAATACTTAAGCCAAATATGGAATAGACAAGAGCTACTCCTTGCTCAACGAAATGGACTCAACACCCCATATTAAATGCCTAAGAGTGTACCTGACTAGGAAGTATCTTAAAACCTATGGATTGCTATGTCTCCGAAAGAGAATCAAGCATGTACCCATTCCACGGGTCTCAACTCTCCAGGTTTAAGGGATTCTTCCTTCAGCTAAAACATGCATTTGGAACCCAGAGTATGATCAACCGTGTGATCGGGAGACGTGTTCCAATATGTGTCAGTTTTCGTCCCCTGGTACTCGGGTGCAACATTCCAGACGCTTTACTAACACTCTCCCGACTTGGAGAGTCAGTGCCTTTAACCTCCTGTTTGGCCCAGTTTGCAATTTCTGCGGAAGATGAACAGGAATAGGGAGAGCCAATGACAGACTAGCTGGAGGTGTCTGGACGGGCAAATTTAACTCTCATTTCCCACCAGGAAGAGGAATTAACCAAAGGCTCAGCGTGCCGTGCCGAAACCAGATTAGGGCCTGAAGCCATCCTGCGGTGTTGCGGCCAGCTCACGAGAAAGCGAGTTGAAGAAAGGAGCTCAGGGGCACTGTAATTCACAAACCTGCAGAGTTATAAATGACAGCTATCGTCCAAAAATATACTGAAGTAAGGCTGCCAAGAGGACTTGAAAGCGGGGCAGAATTGCAGGAAACCGATTTCAGGAGGTAGACTGGAATTGCATTTAAAGCATAGGAAAAGAGGCAGAACGTCCACAATGATGCACTTGGCCAAAAAGGGCGTATGCGTTTTTTCCTGAATATATTCAGGAAAAAACGCATACGCCCTTTTTGGCCAACCAAGCAAGCTGGGAAAGGAAATCTGCACTACAATGAAGTCTCACTTCCCCCCGGTCAAAAGGGCCATCTGAAAAAAGTGTAAAATCCAGAAAGGCAGGACAGGCCATGGAGAACTGGGAGCCTTGTTATGCTGATGGGCGGGATGTCAATTGCCAACAGCCACTCGGGAGAAGTGTATGGTGTTTCCTGAAACATCTAAAAAACAAAGCAACAGAGCCTAGGGCACTTCCACTTATGGTCCTATAGCTTAGGGAAATTAAAATCAAAAAGACACAGCCACCCCAAAAGTTGGGACGGCTCTGTTTACAAGAACCTGGTTTACAGTACAAGTTCAATATTGCAGAAAGTGAAAAATGGATAAAGAAGTTGTGGTACTTACGTACAATGCAATATCACTCAGCAATGAAATCTATGTCATCAGGCCCGTAGCAGCATAATGAGTGGACTAAGTACGATGAATCTAACTGAAATAAGTCACACAAAAAAAGAAACATCATAAGGTATCACTAATACACGGAATGTAAACTTGGCTACATAGGAACTGAATTCCAAAACAGAACAGGGTCTCAAATTTAGAAACCCAACTTATGCTTGCTTAAGGGGAAAGGTGAGTTGGGGTGCTGCATAAAACCGGAGATTGAAATGAGCACAGATAAAGTTCCTTAAGCCAAATATGGAATAAACAAGAGCTACTCCTTGCTCAACAAAATGGACTCAACACCCCATATTCAACGCCTAGGAATATACCTGACTAGTAAGAATCATAAAACCTATGGATTTATATATCTCTGTAAGAGAATCAAGAGTGTGTACAGCGGCATTAAAGCAGTGAAAATCAGGTAAATCCCATAATAAAAATAAATTTCTTAAACAAAACACAATGACAGTGAAATAGAGAGAAATACTTAAGTAATTCATTCAAGGCTTCTGATGCAACCTGCATTTACCACATCTACACCCAGAGCTGGGTGACACATAAGGCTGGACACTTGGGGCTCATAAGATTGGTGAGGTTCGGTGAGCAAATGAAGACCTTTGAAGTCATATTGCATGGTACCCATTCCACGGGTCTCAACTCTCCAGGTTTAAGGTATTCTTCCTTCAGCTAAAACATGCATGTGGAACCCAGAGTATGATCAACCATGTGATCGAGAAACATGTTCAAATAGGTCTCACTTTTCGTTCCCTGGTACTCGGGTGCAACATGCCAGACGCTTTACTAACACTCTCCCGACTTGGAGAGTCAGTGCCTTTAACCTCCTGTTTGGCCCAGTTTGCAATTTCTGCGGAAGATGAACAGGAATAGGGAGAACCAATGACAGACTAGCTGGAGGTGTCTGGACGGGCAAATTTAACTCTCATTTCCCACCAGGAAGAGGAATTAACCAAAGGCTCAGCGTGCCATGCCGGAACCAGATTAGGGCCTGAAGCCATCCTGCGGTGTTGCGGCCAGCTCACGAGAAAGCGAGTTGAAGAAAGGAGCTCAGGGGCACTGTAATTCACAAACCTGCAGAGTTATAAATGACAGCTATCGTCCAAAAATATACTGAAGTAAGGCTGCCAAGAGGACTTGAAAGCGGGGCAGTTGCAGGAAACCGATTTCAGGAGGTAGACTAGAATTGCATTTAAAGCATAGGAAAAGAGGCAGAACGTCCACAATGATGCACTTGGCCAAAAAGGGCGTATGCGTTTTTTCCTGAATATATTCAGGAAAAAACGCATACGCCCTTTTTGGCCAACCAAGCAAGCTTGCAAAGGAAATCTGCACTACAATGAAGTCTCACTTCCCCCCGGTCAAAAGGGCCATCTGAAAAAAGTGTAAAATCCAGAAAGGCAGGACAGGCCATGGAGAACTGGGAGCCTTGTTATGCTGATGGGCGGGATGTCAATTGCCAACAGCCACTCGGGAGAAGTGTATGGTGTTTCCTGAAACACCTAAGAAACAAAGCAACAGAGCCTAGGGCACTTCCACTTATGGTCCTATAGCTTAGTTAATTTAAAATCGAAAAGACACAGCCACCCCAATGGTTGGGACGGTTCTTTTTACTGGAATCTCTTCTACGGCACAAGTTAAATATCCCAGAGAGCAAATAATGGATAAAGAAGTTGCGGTACTTATGTACAACAGAATACCACTCAGCAATGAAATCTATGTCACCAGGCCCATACCAGCATAATGAGTGGATTGAGGCACGATGATTCTAACTGAAATAAGTCACACAAAAAAAGAAACATTGTAAGGTATCACTAATACACGGAATGTGAACTTGGCTACACATGAACTGAATTACAAAACAGAACAGGGTCTCAAGTTTAGAAAACTAACTTATGCTTGCTTAAGGGGGAAGGTGAGTTGCGGTGCTGCATTAAACCAGAGTTTGAAATTAGCACAGATACCGTTCCATAAGCCAAATATGGAATAGACAAGACCTACCCCTTGCTAAACAAAATGGATTCAACAATGAGGTATCACCTCACACCTGGTTGAATAGGCATCATAGAAAATCTACAAGCAAAAAATGCTGGAAAGGGTGTGGAG
Source organism: Lagenorhynchus albirostris (assembly GCF_949774975.1). NCBI lineage: Eukaryota > Metazoa > Chordata > Mammalia > Artiodactyla > Delphinidae > Lagenorhynchus > Lagenorhynchus albirostris. The sequence continues at coordinate 405,558 of NW_026783280.1, read as the reverse complement.
ATAAGGAACCCTCTTCCACTATTGTTGGGAATATAAATTGATACAGTCACTATGGAGAACAATATGGAATTTCTTAAGAAACTAACAATAGAATTACCATATGATACAGCAATCCCAGTACTGGACATATACCCAGACAAAACCATAAATCAAAAAGAGACATTCACCGCAATGTTCATTGCATCACTATTTACAATATCGAGGTAATGGAAGCAACCTAAATGCCCACAGACAGACGAATGCATAAAGCCGTGGTACATATATAAAATGGAATATTACTAAGCCATGAAAAGGAATGAAATTGGGTCATTTGTAGAGACGTCGATGCATCTAGAGACTGTCATACAGAGTGAAGTAAGTCAGAAAGAGAAAAACAAATCTTGTATATTCATGCATATATGTGGAACCTAGAAAACCTGTACAGATTAACCATTTTGCAAGGCATAAATAGAGCAACAGATGTAGACAACAAACGTATGGACAACAAGGGGGGAAAGCTGTTGGGGGGGGTGGTGGGAGGAGTTGAGAGACTGGGATTGGCATGTATACATTTATATGTATAAAATAGATAACCAATAAGAACCTGCTGTATAAAAATATAAAATAAAATTCAAAATTAAAAAGAAATAAAATTTAAACAATAGAAAAATCAATTATTCCCTTCACATACATGTATTTATATGAATAAATTATTTCCATGCTTATATCTGTAAATACAAAAAAGAGGAATAAAATGTACCTTGAACCCAAAACGAAAAAGAGAAAGAAAACACAGAACCCACCAGTTCCACAGAGGAAAACCGTATCAGGGCACTTGCTCCAGTTGTAAACAATTCTGAAGTTGGTCAGTGGTGGGGAATCGTCTCCCATTCAGCCAGCAGCCCCCACGCAACAAGCGTCCTCATTGCAAAGCTGGGGCACCGTGCCGAGGCATCTGTGAGTAAACGTGAGCTGAGCCCCAGGCCAGTTGCTGCTGAACTATTCCCACCCATCCCAGGTAAAACACCTGAATATATACAAGGACTTGAAAGCCTAGAGGGAGGGCCATAGAGCCACACGAGTGACAGCATGCCGGCCGACTTGGTGCCTGCAGGCCAGCCAGGATGGTCCTGGCCCTGGGTGCTCTTCTGGAAGATTTCCATTTCCCTGCCTGAGATACCCGTCCTGTCCCTGCCCCCACTGCTTTTTTCCTTCCTCACCTCTGCCCAGGGAGAAATTCCAGCAGCAGGTATGGGTGACACATCTTCTTCTTTAGCAGGTGGCAGCCTGGCAACTGCTGCAGAAAGTCCAGCAGAGCCCCACTCACACTGGGCCACCCACAAAGCCGTGGCCTCTCACTCCCTCCCACCAGCCCAGCCCCGAGACTGCTGACAGGGCAGAGAAAATGGCGTCAGGCACGGCTGCAGGGGCTCTTGCTGCCTGGAGTGGTATTTATAGTGATCTCAACCCAGGCACACCTGGGGAGGGCTGGCCGGCACGGTAAGGCTGCCCAGGTCAGCCAATCATCACCCCTCAGGGGCTCACAGTTGCAGAAAATGGAACTTGCTGAACCGGCCAGGTCCAAGGAACAGGTGTGGGCTCCTGAGAGACAGGATAGACAAGGGGCTGCAGCTTTGGCTTGTTTTCTAATCATTTTATCTGGCCCATGAGTGGGAGACAACTTCAAGAAAACCCTCTCCTAATGAGAGGAACCCAGGAGTCAGGGAGAGGAGGGGTGGGTGGTGGTTGGAGACAGAGGCCTGGTGCCCCGGGTGCAGTGGAAGTCTCTGGAAGACCAGGTGGAGGGAGGCCTCACGGAGTGATGCCCAGGGTCACAGACCTGTCACAGCTGCTGTTTGTTAGTTCAAGTCCTGCTCTGGGGTGCTCTGTGTCAGCTCTGAGCGACAGGTGAGCTGGGGGTGCTCTGCAATGAGGGCTATGTGCACGGTTCCTGTGTGCCCAGCCCTGCCACGGTACCTGCAAGGGTAGCTCTGTATCCTGGGAGGGGCCTGACCACGAGAGCCCTGTGGGCTGGGGTGGGGGTGGGGTACCTGCCCAGGTGAGCTCCATATTCTGGGATTGGTCTGACCACGAGAGCCCCATGGGCTGCTGGGGACCTGGTAAAGGATGTCAGGACAGTCAGTGAAGCCACCGAGGATATACCTCCAGTTGCTCCTAATTCCTACACCCTGCTGGTCATTCTACCAACCACCAGGACATGGTATTCTGTATTAGTCTTCAATGATGCCTTCTTTTGTATTCCATTAGTCCCAGAGTCACAAGAAATTTTGGCTTGTGAGTGGCAGGACTCAACATACAACTAAAACAATACTTCCGGGCCGTCTGGCCCCAAGGGTGCAAAAATTCCCACACCATCTTTGGGGAAAGCTTAGCTAAAGACCTAAAAGTTCTACCTCTGGAAAAGGAAACCCTCCTTCAATATGCAGACGACATTCTGATCGCCAGCCCTACTAAGGAGGCCTCTGAACTACCAAGCCAATAAAGGATAGAAGTTGTCCAAGAAAAAGCTCAAATATCACAGACTGCCGTGACCTGCCTGGGCTTCATTCTCACAGAAGGTTGGAGAAGTCCATCCCAGGAAAGGGAAGAAACCATTTTCAGCCTTACCCCTTTCTAAAACTAGAAGACAGCTTAGGGGTTCCTGGGGAGGCCAGGGTTTGCTGCTTCTGGATCCCTAACTACAGTCTACTAGCTGGGCCTCTATATGAAACACTGAAAGGAAAAGATGATGATCCTTTTGAATAGAATCCAGAAGTGGCCTTTCAAGAATGGAAAGAGCAGTCAATTCAGACCCTTGCCCTGGAACTCCCTAATTTAGCTAAACCCTTTGACCTTTACATTCCCGGTGAAAGGTGAATCGCCATTGGAGAATTAGTGCAAAACCTGGGACCACTTGAAATGGAACAATGCAAGAATGCCATCCAGGTAGGATAAACTATGGTCACCAAGGGGCTTGGCCCACTGCCACATCTGGCCAAGATACTGGCGGTATCTAAAAACCTGGAAATCAGCAGCCCAAAAGGCCACCTCCCTCCTAAGGGGAAAGGACCCCACGTGGTGATCCTAACCACCAACCATGCCCTGAAGTTGCAGGGTTCGCTCCGTGGGCACACCGACCTCGAGTGAGGAGGCCCTCCAACTCCAACATCCAGAGAGATAGCCGGGGGCAACAGGGCACCATGACGACTCGTGTGAACATCACTTGACCTGGAGTTTCTCTCATAAAACAACAAGAGTGTGTCCCAAAAGAGTAGACTACTGCTTGCAGGACTTACTGCACCCAGAGGGGAGCTAATAATCTTGGCGGGGGAACCGTATATCACACTGTCACCATAGAAAAGCCTACAGACACCGTGATGATGGTGGCCAGTAAGACCGGCTGGACTCTTGTTTACTTCAAAAGGCTGTTGACTCAGTGGCCATCATGGTCCTTGATCACCACTGACCCTGGACTGTCTGGGAGTTGAGCGGGCAGGGCTCTGACACCTGGTGCTGTTTGTACGTTAATTCAGGGGCCTAATTGAAGAAAGCGCAGACTACTGGTCAGAGCATCTAGGCTGGCAGAAACGGTCGGCTAAGGTGGCCGAACAAATGTGGGGCGGGGTGAAACCGGCCCCCACAGCGTCTCTGCACATCTCTTTCCTGGACCCTTAAAGGTCATTAGAATCTATAACACTTCCAATGCTGGTGCTCATGTGGACGAGCAGGGAGGCAGGGGGCCTGGGGACAATCAACGTCACCTGGAGGCTGCTGGGGAGAAGCTCTGACCCTCGCCCCAGGGTATGAGGGCTCCCAACTCAGCACTCAGCAGTTACAGAAGAAGGGTCTGCACCCTCAGCACTCCAAGAATGAGGAACGGGACAAAAGGCAGAGGGGGGGTTTGTCCCCAGCAAAGCCCATTAAAAATCCCTGGGAGATAAAAATAGAATCTGGGCAATAAAGTCAAGTCTAACCTTTTTTATCCTTTGTGCTTTGTCTAATTTCACGTGCTCCTAGGGTCCCGCATGCAGAGGTTCCACACCCGGCACTTCAGACCAGATTTCCTAGTGCAGAATGGCTGGGTCGACACCTCAGCTCCTGGGGCCCAGTGCAGACTCCGTGATATAGAGCCTGAGCTACAGCCAACCCGGCCCTCGAGAGCTCCGCCCCCTCCCTCCCACTGACTCTGACGGGATCTCTACACAGCAGCCCAGCCCACAGCCCACGGGGTAGTACATGCTCTCACCTCTCCATTCTCTGATCAAAATATAAAGTTTCCTTTGCTTGTGAACCAAACTCAGTCTCGATCTGTTGGCCCCAATGACACTGGGCAGGGGGACACTTGTTGGGGTCCACTCTGGAGGATCAGTAACAGAAATTGAGACTATTGTAACCTCAATGAACAGATGTGTGAGCCAAAGTGTAGTTAACATAGAACAGTGTATAAGGCTCGGGTAAAATAAGATGTTTCTAACACTTCCATTGGATATTTCCATCACTTTATTATAAGCAAGTTCAGTGAAAAGGTTTGTCTTATTTGTCAGCTCAATATTAGAGAAATGAAGTGATTTCTTTCCAAGGGTGTACATCTAATAATCTTGGTTAAACCTTCAATCTTGTTTTAAATGCTTTTCCATTGAAAATGATACCTCTCTTTCAGCTCCCCCATTTCTGAGAAGTATAAAATCTTATAATTTATTATTACCAAAGGGGAAAGGTGGGAGGAGGGATAAATTAACAGTTTGGGATTAACACATACACACTGCTATGTATAAAATAGATCATCAACAAGGAACTACTGTATAGCACAGGGAACTACACTCAACATTTTGCAATAACCTATAAGGGGAAATAATCTGAAAAAGAATAGATATTTTTATTGACATCATCTATCAATGACAGTTAAAGTGTAACCTAAGGGAAGCTGGTGGTGAGTGCTTCTGACCCTGAAGACTTCAATCATCTAAAGTTTGGACTCTGCCTACTTCCCAAGGCCCTTAATGAACATATGTGTAGCCGTAGCTTAAAAAATTCCCCAGTTTGGGTTTCGGGGAGACACTGATTTTGAAAAAGCCCTGGTGTTCTCCTTACATGAATGGGACTCTTCCTACTGCTAAAACATGTCTGTCACACCCAGAGGATGGTATACCGTCTGATCGGGAAGAGTTTGGAAAAGGCATCTCATCTCCTCATCTCCTGGTGCTCGGGTTCACCCCTCCAGCGTCTTTACTAACAGTCTCCCCACTTGGAGATGTCAGCACTGTCAACATCCTGTTGCGTACAGTTTGGAATTTGTCCAGAGGATGAAGCGGAAGGATGAGGAACAATGAGAGACAAGTCCTACGTGTTCAGACAGGCACATGTCACTCTAATTTCCAATCAGGAAGACGAATTGACCAAAGGCTAGGGTTGCCCATGGAAACAGTATAGGGCTTGAGGAAATCCCGCTGCTTTGTGGCCAGTTCCCATAAACACAAGTTGAACAATAGAACTCAGGGGCAGTAAAATTCACAAAACTGCAGAGTTGAAAATATCCATCACTGAAAAATGTCTTGAGGAAAGTCAGAGAAAAGGACTTGTAAGCAAGGGAGAATGGCAGGAAAGGGATTTGAGGAGGTAGAAAGGACTCGCCGTTAAGCACAAGAAAAGGAGCTGAACATTGCCAACATTGCAGTTGGCCAAAAAGGGTGTATGCGTTTTTTTGTGTATATATTCAAGAAAAGAGCGTACACCTTTTTAGCCAACCAAACAGGTGGGCACTGGAAGTCAATACTACAAAAGACATCACTTCGCATCAGTCAGAAGAGCCATCCTCATAAAGCGTAAACAACAGAAATGCAGGACAGGGCAAGGAGAAGAGGGAGCCCTGTGAGACTTATAGTGGAAATGTATATTGCCAACGGCCATTCTGGAGAAGTGTATTGTGTTTACTAAAGCATCTAAACAATGAGCTACAGAGCATAGGGCACTTGCACTCATGGGCGTATATCTTGGGAAAAACAAAAATCGAGAGGACACAGGCACCCCAATGTTTACCCCCTCTCTGTTTAAAAGATCCTCGACTAGGATATAACTTAAATGTCTCTGGAGGGAAAAAATGGATAGAGATGTGGTACTTAGGTAGAGTGGAATATTATTCAGCCTGGAAATCAATGAAATATGGCCAGCTGTAACAACTCCGGAGGAGTTACGTATGATCATTCTAAGTGACAGAATTCAAAAAGAAGAAGACACATATCATAAGATATCACTTAAAGGTGGAATCCAAAATGGCTACACATGAAATAAATTACAAAACAAAAACATAGTCAAATATGTAGAAAACACGCATAAGGCTGCTAAACGGGAAAGGTGGGGAGGGGTGAGGCATCATCCAGGAGGTTGAAATTAGCAAAGATACCATTCCAAATACCAAACTGATAATCAACAAGGCCTACACGGTAGCTAAAAGAACTGCACTCAGCACACTCAAGTCACCGGAAAAGAATATATACGACTGGTAAGAATCTGAAAAAGAATTTATTGATGTCTCTCTGTACGTGAATCAAGTGGATGTACAGCAGCAAGAAACAGAGCTTTGAAAATCAGCTGTAACCAATATAGTAATAAATTGAAAAAAATAAACGACAGAGAGACAGAGAAAACCTCTTACAACTTTTCCTCAGGGACGGTGATGCAACATGGATTGAACACATCTAGACCCACAGCAGGATGAGACATAAGGCTGGAAACTGTTTGCGCTAAGAGAAATGTGAGGTTGGGTGAGGAAATGCACACCCTTTAAAGTAATACTACCTGGTACCCATTCAATGGGTCCCAAATCTGCAGGTTCAAGGGATCTTCCTACAGCTAAAACATGCATGGAAAACCCAGAGGACTGTACACCATGTGATCGGGAGATGTGTCTAAAATGCACCTCATTTATCCTCTCCTGGTGCTCCTGTTCACCATTCCAGCCACGTTACTTAGAAGCTCCCCACTTGGAGAATCAGCACATTTAAACTTCTGTTTCACACATTTTGCAAATTGTGAGGAGGATGAACGGGAAGAAGGGGAACCAATGAGAGAAGAGTTGTAGGGGTTTGGACGGGCACATATCACTCTAATTTCCCATTAAGAATAAGAATTAAAAAAAGGCTCAGCCTGCCTCGCCGGAGCCAAAATAGGGCCTGAAGCAATCCTGCGCGTTTGAGGCCAGCTCACAAAAGAGCAACTTAAAACATGGAGCTCAGGGTCACTGCAATTCACAAACCTGCAGAGTTATAAATGAAAACTAACGTCCAAAAATATGTTGAGGTAAGGCAAAGAAGAGGATCTGAATGCAAGACAGAATTGCAAGAAACAGATTTCAAGAGATAGATTGGACTCGTCTTTAACGCACATGAAAAGCGGCAGAATTTCGACAATGATGCAGTTGGCCCAAAAGGGCGTATGCGATTTTTCCTGATTATATCCAGGAAAAAACGCATACGCACTTTATGGGCAACGAAGCAAGCAAGCAATGCAAATGTGCACAACAAAGAAGTCTCATTTCCCACCGGTCAAAAGGGCCATCCTAAAAAATTGTAAAAACCAGAAATGCAGGACAGGCCATGGAGAACAGGGAGCCTTTATACGCTGATGGGCAGTGTGTGAACTGCCGAGAGCCACTCTGGAGAAGTGTATGGTGGTTCCTAAATCATCTAAAAACAGAGCTACAGAGCATAGGACACTTCCAATCATGGGAGTATATCTAGGGAAGTCTAAAAATCAACAGGACACAAGCACACCACAGTTTAGGGCTACTCTGTTTACAAGAACCTCAACTTCAGTACACCTTAAATATCCCAGGAAAGAGAACAATGGATAAAGAAGATGTGGTACTTATGTACAATGGAATATCTCTTCACCATGAAATCAATGTAATAAGGCTAGTAGAAGGATAAAGAGTGGATTTAGGTCCGATAATACTACTTGAAATAAGTCAAACAGAAAAAGAAACATATCATAAGATATCACTTATAGAGGGAGGGTAAATATGCCTGCACAAGAAATGAATTACAGAACAGAACAGTGTCTCACATTTAGAAAACACACTTATGTCAGCTTAAGGGGAAAGGAGAGGTTGGGTGATGCATAAAACCAGAGTTTGAAATTAGCACAGATACCGTTCAAGAAACCAAATAGGTATTAGACAAGATCTACACCTTGCTCAATGAACTGGCCTCAACACACCCTATACACCGCAGAGAAATATATCTGAGTAATAAGAATCTTAAAACCCATGTATTGATATATCTCCATAAGGGAATCAAGTGTGTGCAGAGCGGCACAAACACAGCAGTGAAAATGAGCTAAACCCCATTATAGAAATAAATTTTAAAAACAAAACGCAGAAACAATGAAAGAGAGAAAAATTCTTACAAAATTCGCTCAGGGGCTGTGATGCAACCTGGATTGACCACATATAAACCCACAGCTGGATAAGACATAAGGCTGGACACTTGGGGCTGAGAGGATTGGTGAGCTTCGGTGAGCAACTGCCGAAAGTTTAATGCAATACTTCATGCTACTCATTCCAAGGGTCCCAACACTCCAGGTTGAAGGGAATCTTCCTACAGCTAAACCATGCTTGGGAAACCCAACGACTGGTATACCATATGATCGGGAAAGGTTTCTAAAACGCACCACATTTTTCCTCTCCTGGGGCTCCGGATCGACATTCCAGCCGCTTTACTAACAACATCCCCACATGGAGAGTCAATGCCTTTAAGTTCTGGTATCGCACAGTCTTCAGTTAGTGCGGAGGATGAATGGGAATAGGGGGAACCAGTGAGAAACTAGCTGTAGCGGTTTCAATGGGCACATGTCACTCTAATTTCACATCAGTAAGAAGAATGAACCAAAGGCACAGCAAGGTGCCCCAGAAGAAGAATAGGGCTTCAAGGAATCCTGTGGTTATGGGGCAAGATCACAAAACTAAGAGCTGAAAAATGGAGCTAGGGGCCACGCAATTCAAGAACCTGACTTGCCCAAAAAGGGCGTATGTGTTTCTTCCTGAATATATTCAGGAAAAAACGCATACGCCCTTTTTGGCCAACCAAGCAAGCTTGCAAAGGAAATCTGCACTACAATGAAGTCTCAATTCCCCCCGGTCAAAAGGGCCATCTGAAAAAAGTGTAAAATCCATAAAGGCATGACAGGCCATGGAGAACTGGGAGCCATCTTATGCTGATGGGCAGGATGTAAATTGCCAACAGCCACTCGGGAGAAGTGTATGGTGTTTCCTGAAACATCTAAAAAACAAAGCAACAGAGCCTAGGGCACTTCCACTTATGGTACTATAGTTTAGGGCAATTAAAATCAAAAAGACACAGCCACCCCAAAGTTTGGGATGGCTCTGTTTACAAGAACCTCATATACGGTACAAGTTCAATATCGCAGAAAGTGAAAAATGGATAAAGAAGTTGTGGTACTTACGTACAATGCAGTATCACTCAGCAATGAAATCTATGTCATCAGGCCCGTAGCAGCATAATGAGTGGATTCAGGTATGATGATTCTAACTGAAATAAGTCACACAGAAAAAGAAACATCATAAGATATCACTAATACACGGAATGTAAACTTGGCTACACAGGAACTGAATTCCAAAACAGAACAGGGTCTCAAATTTAGAAAACCAACTTATGCTTGCTTAAGGCGAAAGGTGAGTTGGGGTACTGCATAAAACCAGAGATTGAAATGAGCACAGATATAAATACTTAAGCCAAATATGGAATAGACAAGAGCTACTCCTTGCTCAACGAAATGGACTCAACACCCCATATTCAACGCCTAGGAATATACCTGACTAGTAAGAATCATAAAACCTATGGATTTATATATCTCTGTAAGAGAATCAAGAGTGTGTACAGCGGCATTAAAGCAGTGAAAATCAGGTAAATCCCATAATAAAAATAAATTTCTTAAACAAAACACAATGACAGTGAAATAGAGAGAAATACTTAAGTAATTCATTCAAGGCTTCTGATGCAACCTGCATTTACCACATCTACACCCAGAGCTGGGTGACACATAAGGCTGGACACTTGGGGCTCATAAGATTGGTGAGGTTCGGTGAGCAAATGAAACGTTTGAAGTCATATTGCATGGTACCCATTCCACGGGTCTCAACTCTCCAGGTTTAAGGTATTCTTCCTTCAGCTAAAACATGCATGTGGAACCCAGAGTATGATCAACCATGTGATCGAGAAACATGTTCAAATAGGTCTCACTTTTCGTTCCCTGGTACTCGGGTGCAACATGCCAGACGCTTTACTAACACTCTCCCGACTTGGAGAGTCAGTGCCTTTAACCTCCTGTTTGGCCCAGTTTGCAATTTCTGCGGAAGATGAACAGGAATAGGGAGAGCCAATGACAGACTAGCTGGAGGTGTCTGGACGGGCAAATTTAACTCTCATTTCCCACCAGGAAGAGGAATTAACCAAAGGCTCAGCGTGCCGTGCCGAAACCAGATTAGGGCCTGAAGCCATCCTGCGGTGTTGCGGCCAGCTCACGAGAAAGCGAGTTGAAGAAAGGAGCTCAGGGGCACTGTAATTCACAAACCTGCAGAGTTATAAATGACAGCTATCGTCCAAAAATATACTGAAGTAAGGCTGCCAAGAGGACTTGAAAGCGGGGCAGAATTGCAGGAAACCGATTTCAGGAGGTAGACTGGAATTGCATTTAAAGCATAGGAAAAGAGGCAGAACGTCCACAATGATGCACTTGGCCAAAAAGGGCGTATGCGTTTTTTCCTGAATATATTCAGGAAAAAACGCATACGCCCTTTTTGGCCAACCAAGCAAGCTGGGAAAGGAAATCTGCACTACAATGAAGTCTCACTTCCCCCCGGTCTAAAGGGCCATCTGAAAAAAGTGTAAAATCCAGAAAGGCAGGACAGGCCATGGAGAACTGGGAGCCTTGTTATGCTGATGGGCGGGATGTCAATTGCCAACAGCCACTCGGGAGAAGTGTATGGTGTTTCCTGAAACACCTAAAAAACAAAGCAACAGAGCCTAGGGCACTTCCACTTATGGTCCCATAGCTTAGGGAAATTAAAATCAAAAAGACACAGCCACCCCAAAAGTTGGGACGGCTCTGTTTACAAGAACCTGGTTTACGGTACAAGTTCAATATTGCAGAAAGTGAAAAATGGATAAAGAAGTTGTGGTACTTACGTACAATGCAATATCACTCAGCAATGAAATCTATGTCACCAGGCCCGTACCAGCATAATGAGTGGATTGAGGCACGATGATTCTAACTGAAATAAGTCACACAAAAAAAGAAACATTGTAAGGTATCACTAATACACGGAATGTGAACTTGGCTACACATGAACTGAATTACAAAACAGAACAGGGTCTCAAGTTTAGAAAACTAACTTATGCTTGCTTAAGGGGGAAGGTGAGTTGCGGTGCTGCATTAAACCAGAGTTTGAAATTAGCACAGATACCGTTCCATAAGCCAAATATGGAATAGACAAGACCTACCCCTTGCTCAACGAAATGGATTCAACAATGAGGTATCACCTCACACCTGGTTGAATAGGCATCATAGAAAATCTACAAGCAAAAAATGCTGGAAAGGGTGTGGAGATAAGGAACCCTCTTCCACTATTGTTGGGAATATAAATTGATACAGTCACTATGGAGAACAATATGGAATTTCTTAAGAAACTAACAATAGAATTACCATATGATACAGCAATCCCAGTACTGGACATATACCCAGACAAAACCATAAATCAAAAAGAGACATTCACCGCAATGTTCATTGCATCACTATTTACAATATCGAGATAATGGAAGCAACCTAAATGCCCACAGACAGACGAATGCATAAAGCCGTGGTACATATATAAAATGGAATATTACTAAGCCATGAAAAGGAATGAAATTGGGTCATTTGTAGAGACGTCGATGCATCTAGAGACTGTCATACAGAGTGAAGTAAGTCAGAAAGAGAAAAACAAATCTTGTATATTCATGCATATATGTGGAACCTAGAAAACCTGTACAGATTAACCATTTTGCAAGGCATAAATAGAGCAACAGATGTAGACAACAAACGTATGGACAACAAGGGGGGAAAGCTGTTGGGGGGGGTGGTGGGAGGAGTTGAGAGACTGGGATTGGCATGTATACATTTATATGTATAAAATAGATAACCAATAAGAACCTGCTGTATAAAAATATAAAATAAAATTCAAAATTAAAAAGAAATAAAATTTAAACAATAGAAAAATCAATTATTCCCTTCACATACATGTATTTATATGAATAAATTATTTCCATGCTTATATCTGTAAATACAAAAAAGAGGAATAAAATGTACCTTGAACCCAAAACGAAAAAGAGAAAGAAAACACAGAACCCACCAGTTCCACAGAGGAAAACCGTATCAGGGCACTTGCTACAGTTGTAAACAATTCTGAAGTTGGTCAGTGGTGGGGAATCGTCTCCCATTCAGCCAGCAGCCCCCACGCAACAAGCGTCCTCATTGCAAAGCTGGGGCACCGTGCCGAGGCATCTGTGAGTAAACGTGAGCTGAGCCCCAGGCCAGTTGCTGCTGAACTATTCCCACCCATCCCAGGTAAAACACCTGAATATATACAAGGACTTGAAAGCCTAGAGGGAGGGCCATAGAGCCACACGAGTGACAGCATGCCGGCCGACTTGGTGCCTGCAGGCCAGCCAGGATGGTCCTGGCCCTGGGTGCTCTTCTGGAAGATTTCCATTTCCCTGCCTGAGATACCCGTCCTGTCCCTGCCCCCACTGCTTTTTTCCTTCCTCACCTCTGCCCAGGGAGAAATTCCAGCAGCAGGTATGGGTGACACATCTTCTTCTTTAGCAGGTGGCAGCCTGGCAACTGCTGCAGAAAGTCCAGCAGAGCCCCACTCACACTGGGCCACCCACAAAGCCGTGGCCTCTCACTCCCTCCCACCAGCCCAGCCCCGAGACTGCTGACAGGGCAGAGAAAATGGCGTCAGGCACGGCTGCAGGGGCTCTTGCTGCCTGGAGTGGTATTTATAGTGATCTCAACCCAGGCACACCTGGGGAGGGCTGGCCGGCACGGTAAGGCTGCCCAGGTCAGCCAATCATCACCCCTCAGGGGCTCACAGTTGCAGAAAATGGAACTTGCTGAACCGGCCAGGTCCAAGGAACAGGTGTGGGCTCCTGAGAGTCAGGATAGACAAGGGGCTGCAGCTTTGGCTTGTTTTCTAATCATTTTATCTGGCCCATGAGTGGGAGACAACTTCAAGAAAACCCTCTCCTAATGAGAGGAACCCAGGAGTCAGGGAGAGGAGGGGTGGGTGGTGGTTGGAGACAGAGGCCTGGTGCCCCGGGTGCAGTGGAAGTCTCTGGAAGACCAGGTGGAGGGAGGCCTCACGGAGTGATGCCCAGGGTCACAGACCTGTCGCAGCTGCTGTTTGTTAGTTCAAGTCCTGCTCTGGGGTGCTCTGTGTCAGCTCTGAGCGACAGGTGAGCTGGGGGTGCTCTGCAATGAGGGCTATGTGCACGGTTCCTGTGTGCCCAGCCCTGCCACGGTACCTGCAAGGGTAGCTCTGTATCCTGGGAGGGGCCTGACCACGAGAGCCCTGTGGGCTGGGGTGGGGGTGGGGTACCTGCCCAGGTGAGCTCCATATTCTGGGATTGGTCTGACCACGAGAGCCCCATGGGCTGCTGGGGACCTGGTAAAGGATGTCAGGACAGTCAGTGAAGCCACCGAGGATATACCTCCAGTTGCTCCTAATTCCTACACCCTGCTGGTCATTCTACCAACCACCAGGACATGGTATTCTGTATTAGTCTTCAATGATGCCTTCTTTTGTATTCCATTAGTCCCAGAGTCACAAGAAATTTTGGCTTGTGAGTGGCAGGACTCAACATACAACTAAAACAATACTTCCGGGCCGTCTGGCCCCAAGGGTGCAAAAATTCCCACCCCATCTTTGGGGAAAGCTTAGCTAAAGACCTAAAAGTTCTACCTCTGGAAAAGGAAACCCTCCTTCAATATGCAGACGACATTCTGATCGCCAGCCCTACTAAGGAGGCCTCTGAACTACCAAGCCAATAAAGGATAGAAGTTGTCCAAGAAAAAGCTCAAATATCACAGACTGCCGTGACCTGCCTGGGCTTCATTCTCACAGAAGGTTGGAGAAGTCCATCCCAGGAAAGGGAAGAAACCATTTTCAGCCTTACCCCTTTCTAAAACTAGAAGACAGCTTAGGGGTTCCTGGGGAGGCCAGGGTTTGCTGCTTCTGGATCCCTAACTACAGTCTACTAGCTGGGCCTCTATATGAAACACTGAAAGGAAAAGATGATGATCCTTTTGAATAGAATCCAGAAGTGGCCTTTCAAGAATGGAAAGAGCAGTCAATTCAGACCCTTGCCCTGGAACTCCCTAATTTAGCTAAACCCTTTGACCTTTACATTCCCGGTGAAAGGTGAATCGCCATTGGAGAATTAGTGCAAAACCTGGGACCACTTGAAATGGAACAATGCAAGAATGCCATCCAGGTAGGATAAACTATGGTCACCAAGGGGCTTGGCCCACTGCCACATCTGGCCAAGATACTGGCGGTATCTAAAAACCTGGAAATCAGCAGCCCAAAAGGCCACCTCCCTCCTAAGGGGAAAGGACCCCACGTGGTGATCCTAACCACCAACCATGCCCTGAAGTTGCAGGGTTCGCTCCGTGGGCACACCGACCTCGAGTGAGGAGGCCCTCCAACTCCAACATCCAGAGAGATAGCCGGGGGCAACAGGGCACCATGACGACTCGTGTGAACATCACTTGACCTGGACTTTCTCTCATAAAACAACAAGAGTGTGTCCCAAAAGAGTAGACTACTGCTTGCCGGACTTACTGCACCCAGAGGGGAGCTAATAATCTTGGCGGGGGAACCGTATATCACACTGTCACCATAGAAAAGCCTACAGACACCGTGATGATGGTGGCCAGTAAGACCGGCTGGACTCTTGTTTACTTCAAAAGGCTGTTGACTCAGTGGCCATCATGGTCCTTGATCACCACTGACCCTGGACTGTCTGGGAGTTGAGCGGGCAGGGCTCTGACACCTGGTGCTGTTTGTACGTTAATTCAGGGGCCTAATTGAAGAAAGCGCAGACTACTGGTCAGAGCATCTAGGCTGGCAGAAACGGTCGGCTAAGGTGGCCGAACAAATGTGGGGCGGGGTGAAACCGGCCCCCACAGCGTCTCTGCACATCTCTTTCCTGGACCCTTAAAGGTCATTAGAATCTATAACACTTCCAATGCTGCTGCTCAGGTGGACGAGCAGGGAGGCAGGGGGCCTGGGGACAATCAACGTCACCTGGAGGCTGCTGGGGAGAAGCTCTGACCCTCGCCCCAGGGTATGAGGGCTCCCAACTCAGCACTCAGCAGTTACAGAAGAAGGGTCTGCACCCTCAGCACTCCAAGAATGAGGAACGGGACAAAAGGCAGAGGGGGGGTTTGTCCCCAGCAAAGCCCATTAAAAATCCCTGGGAGATAAAAATAGAATCTGGGCAATAAAGTCAAGTCTAACCTTTTTTATCCTTTGTGCTTTGTCTAATTTCACGTGCTCCTAGGGTCCCGCATGCAGAGGTTCCACACCCGGCACTTCAGACCAGATTTCCTAGTGCAGAATGGCTGGGTCGACACCTCAGCTCCTGGGGCCCAGTGCAGACTCCGCGATATAGAGCCTGAGCTACAGCCAACCCGGCCCTCAAGAGCTCCGCCCCCTCCCTCCCACTGACTCTGACAGGATCTCTACACAGCAGCCCAGCCCACAGCCCACGGGGTAGTACATGCTCTCACCTCTCCATTCTCTGATCAAAATATAAAGTTTCCTTTGCTTGTGAACCAAACTCAGTCTCGATCTGTTGGCCCCAATGACACTGGGCAGGGGGACACTTGTTGGGGTCCACTCTGGAGGATCAGTAACAGAAATTGAGACTATTGTAACCTCAATGAACAGATGTGTGAGCCAAAGTGTAGTTAACATAGAACAGTGTATAAGGCTCGGGTAAAATAAGATGTTTCTAACACTTCCATTGGATATTTCCATCACTTTATTATAAGCAAGTTCAGTGAAAAGGTTTGTCTTATTTGTCAGCTCAATATTAGAGAAATGAAGTGATTTCTTTCCAAGGATGTACATCTAATAATCTTGGTTAAACCTTCAATCTTGTTTTAAATGCTTTTCCATTGAAAATGATACCTCTCTTTCAGCTCCCCCATTTCTGAGAAGTATAAAATCTTATAATTTATTATTACCAAAGGGGAAAGGTGGGAGGAGGGATAAATTAACAGTTTGGGATTAACACATACACACTGCTATGTATAAAATAGATCATCAACAAGGAACCACTGTATAGCACAGGGAACTACACTCAACATTTTGCAATAACCTATAAGGGGAAATAATCTGAAAAAGAATAGATATTTTTATTGACATCATCTATCAATGACAGTTAAAGTGTAACCTAAGGGAAGCTGGTGGTGAGTGCTTCTGACCCTGAAGACTTCAATCATCTAAAGTTTGGACTCTGCCTACTTCCCAAGGCCCTTAATGAACATATGTGTAGCCGTAGCTTAAAAAATTCCCCAGTTTGGGTTTCGGGGAGACACTGATTTTGAAAAAGCCCTGGTGTTCTCCTTACATGAATGGGACTCTTCCTACTGCTAAAACATGTCTGTCACACCCAGAGGATGGTATACCGTCTGATCGGGAAGAGTTTGGAAAAGGCATCTCATCTCCTCATCTCCTGGTGCTCGGGTTCACCCCTCCAGCGTCTTTACTAACAGTCTCCCCACTTGGAGATGTCAGCACTGTCAACATCCTGTTGCGTACAGTTTGGAATTTGTCCAGAGGATGAAGCGGAAGGATGAGGAACAATGAGAGGCAAGTCCTACGTGTTCAGACAGGCACATGTCACTCTAATTTCCAATCAGGAAGACGAATTGACCAAAGGCTAGGGTTGCCCATGGAAACAGTATAGGGCTTGAGGAAATCCCGCTGCTTTGTGGCCAGTTCCCATAAACACAAGTTGAACAATAGAACTCAGGGGCAGTAAAATTCACAAAACTGCAGAGTTGAAAATATCCATCACTGAAAAATGTCTTGAGGAAAGTCAGAGAAAAGGACTTGTAAGCAAGGGAGAATGGCAGGAAAGGGATTTGAGGAGGTAGAAAGGACTCGCCGTTAAGCACAAGAAAAGGAGCTGAACATTGCCAACATTGCAGTTGGCCAAAAAGGGTGTATGCGTTTTTTTGTGTATATATTCAAGAAAAGAGCGTACACCTTTTTAGCCAACCAAACAGGTGGACACTGGAAGTCAATACTACAAAAGACATCACTTCGCATCAGTCAGAAGAGCCATCCTCATAAAGCGTAAACAACAGAAATGCAGGACAGGGCAAGGAGAAGAGGGAGCCCTGTGAGACTTATAGTGGAAATGTATATTGCCAACGGCCATTCTGGAGAAGTGTATTGTGTTTACTAAAGCATCTAAACAATGAGCTACAGAGCATAGGGCACTTGCACTCATGGGCGTATATCTTGGGAAAAACAAAAATCGAGAGGACACAGGCACCCCAATGTTTACCCCCTCTCTGTTTAAAAGATCCTCGACTAGGATATAACTTAAATGTCTCTGGAGGGAAAAAATGGATAGAGATGTGGTACTTAGGTAGAGTGGAATATTATTCAGCCTGGAAATCAATGAAATATGGCCAGCTGTAACAACTCCGGAGGAGTTACGTATGATCATTCTAAGTGACAGAATTCAAAAAGAAGAAGACACATATCATAAGATATCACTTAAAGGTGGAATCCAAAATGGCTACACATGAAATAAATTACAAAACAAAAACATAGTCAAATATGTAGAAAACACGCATAAGGCTGCTAAACGGGAAAGGTGGGGAGGGGTGAGGCATCATCCAGGAGGTTGAAATTAGCAAAGATACCATTCCAAATACCAAACTGATAATCAACAAGGCCTACACGGTAGCTAAAAGAACTGCACTCAGCACACTCAAGTCACCGGAAAAGAATATATACGACTGGTAAGAATCTGAAAAAGAATTTATTGATGTCTCTCTGTACGTGAATCAAGTGGATGTACAGCAGCAAGAAACAGAGCTTTGAAAATCAGCTGTAACCAATATAGTAATAAATTGAAAAAAATAAACGACAGAGAGACAGAGAAAACCTCTTACAACTTTTCCTCAGGGACGGTGATGCAACATGGATTGAACACATCTAGACCCACAGCAGGATGAGACATAAGGCTGGAAACTGCGCTAAGAGAAATGTGAGGTTGGGTGAGGAAATGCACACCCTTTAAAGTAATACTACCTGGTACCCATTCAATGGGTCCCAAATCTGCAGGTTCAAGGGATCTTCCTACAGCTAAAACATGCATGGAAAACCCAGAGGACTGTACACCATGTGATCGGGAGATGTGTCTAAAATGCACCTCATTTATCCTCTCCTGGTGCTCCTGTTCACCATTCCAGCCACGTTACTTAGAAGCTCCCCACTTGGAGAATTAGCACATTTAAACTTCTGTTTCACACATTTTGCAAATTGTGAGGAGGATGAACGGGAAGAGGGGGAACCAATGAGAGAAGAGTTGTAGGGGTTTGGACGGGCACATATCACTCTAATTTCCCATTAAGAATAAGAATTAAAAAAAGGCTCAGCCTGCCTCGCCGGAGCCAAAATAGGGCCTGAAGCAATCCTGCGGGTTTGAGGCCAGCTCACAAAAGAGCAACTTAAAACATGGAGCTCAGGGTCACTGCAATTCACAAACCTGCAGAGTTATAAATGAAAACTAACGTCCAAAAATATGTTGAGGTAAGGCAAAGAAGAGGATCTGAATGCAAGACAGAATTGCAAGAAACAGATTTCAAGAGATAGATTGGACTCGTCTTTAACGCACATGAAAAGCGGCAGAATTTCGACAATGATGCAGTTGGCCCAAAAGGGCGTATGCGATTTTTCCTGATTATATCCAGGAAAAAACGCATACGCACTTTATGGGCAACGAAGCAAGCAAGCAATGCAAATGTGCACAACAAAGAAGTCTCATTTCCCACCGGTCAAAAGGGCCATCCTAAAAAATTGTAAAAACCAGAAATGCAGGACAGGCCATGGAGAACAGGGAGCCTTTATACGCTGATGGGCAGTGTGTGAACTGCCGAGAGCCACTCTGGAGAAGTGTATGGTGGTTCCTAAATCATCTAAAAACAGAGCTACAGAGCATAGGACACTTCCAATCATGGGAGTATATCTAGGGAAGTCTAAAAATCAACAGGACACAAGCACACCACAGTTTAGGGCTACTCTGTTTACAAGAACCTCAACTTCAGTACACCTTAAATATCCCAGGAAAGAGAACAATGGATAAAGAAGATGTGGTACTTATGTACAATGGAATATCTCTTCACCATGAAATCAATGTAATAAGGCTAGTAGAAGGATAAAGAGTGGATTTAGGTCCGATAATACTACTTGAAATAAGTCAAACAGAAAAAGAAACATATCATAAGATATCACTTATAGAGGGAGGGTAAATATGCCTGCACAAGAAATGAATTACAGAACAGAACAGTGTCTCACATTTAGAAAACACACTTATGTCAGCTTAAGGGGAAAGGAGAGGTGGGGTGATGCATAAAACCAGAGTTTGAAATTAGCACAGATACCGTTCAAGAAACCAAATAGGTATTAGACAAGATCTACACCTTGCTCAATGAACTGGCCTCAACACACCCTATACACCGCAGAGAAATATATCTGAGTAATAAGAATCTTAAAACCCATGTATTGATATATCTCCATAAGGGAATCAAGTGTGTGCAGAGCGGCACAAACACAGCAGTGAAAATGAGCTAAACCCCATTATAGAAATAAATTTTAAAAACAAAACGCAGAAACAATGAAAGAGAGAAAAATTCTTACAAAATTCGCTCAGGGGCTGTGATGCAACCTGGATTGACCACATATAAACCCACAGCTGGATAAGACATAAGGCTGGACACTTGGGGCTGAGAGGATTGGTGAGCTTCGGTGAGCAACTGCCGAAAGTTTAATGCAATACTTCATGCTACTCATTCCAAGGGTCCCAACACTCCAGGTTGAAGGGAATCTTCCTACAGCTAAACCATGCTTGGGAAACCCAGCGACTGGTATACCATATGATCGGGAAAGGTTTCTAAAACGCACCACATTTTTCCTCTCCTGGGGCTCCGGATCGACATTCCAGCCGCTTTACTAACAACATCCCCACATAGAGAGTCAATGCCTTTAAGTTCTGGTATCGCACAGTCTTCAGTTAGTGCGGAGGATGAATGGGAATAGGGGGAACCAGTGAGAAACTAGCTGTAGCGGTTTCAATGGGCACATGTCACTCTAATTTCACATCAGTAAGAAGAATGAACCAAAGGCACAGCAAGGTGCCCCAGAAGAAGAATAGGGCTTCAAGGAATCCTGTGGTTATGGGGCAAGATCACAAAACTAAGAGCTGAAAAATGGAGCTAGGGGCCACGCAATTCAAGAACCTGACTTGCCCAAAAAGGGCGTATGTGTTTCTTCCTGAATATATTCAGGAAAAAACGCATACGCCCTTTTTGGCCAACCAAGCAAGCTTGCAAAGGAAATCTGCACTACAATGAAGTCTCAATTCCCCCTGGTCAAAAGGGCCATCTGAAAAAAGTGTAAAATCCATAAAGGCATGACAGGCCATGGAGAACTGGGAGCCATCTTATGCTGATGGGCAGGATGTAAATTGCCAACAGCCACTCGGGAGAAGTGTATGGTGTTTCCTGAAACATCTAAAAAACAAAGCAACAGAGCCTAGGGCACTTCCACTTATGGTACTATAGTTTAGGGCAATTAAAATCAAAAAGACACAGCCACCCCAAAGTTTGGGATGGCTCTGTTTACAAGAACCTCATATACGGTACAAGTTCAATATCGCAGAAAGTGAAAAATGGATAAAGAAGTTGTGGTACTTACGTACAATGCAGTATCACTCAGCAATGAAATCTATGTCATCAGGCCCGTAGCAGCATAATGAGTGGATTCAGGTATGATGATTCTAACTGAAATAAGTCACACAGAAAAAGAAACATCATAAGATATCACTAATACACGGAATGTAAACTTGGCTACACAGGAACTGAATTCCAAAACAGAACAGGGTCTCAAATTTAGAAACCCAACTTATGCTTGCTTAAGGCGAAAGGTGAGTTGGGGTACTGCATAAAACCAGAGATTGAAATGAGCACAGATATAAATACTTAAGCCAAATATGGAATAGACAAGAGCTACTCCTTGCTCAACGAAATGGACTCAACACCCCATATTAAATGCCTAAGAGTGTACCTGACTAGGAAGTATCTTAAAACCTATGGATTGCTATGTCTCCGAAAGAGAATCAAGCATGTACCCATTCCACGGGTCTCAACTCTCCAGGTTTAAGGGATTCTTCCTTCAGCTAAAACATGCATTTGGAACCCAGAGTATGATCAACCGTGTGATCGGGAGACGTGTTCCAATATGTGTCAGTTTTCGTCCCCTGGTACTCGGGTGCAACATTCCAGACGCTTTACTAACACTCTCCCGACTTGGAGAGTCAGTGCCTTTAACCTCCTGTTTGGCCCAGTTTGCAATTTCTGCGGAAGATGAACAGGAATAGGGAGAGCCAATGACAGACTAGCTGGAGGTGTCTGGACGGGCAAATTTAACTCTCATTTCCCACCAGGAAGAGGAATTAACCAAAGGCTCAGCGTGCCGTGCCGAAACCAGATTAGGGCCTGAAGCCATCCTGCGGTGTTGCGGCCAGCTCACGAGAAAGCGAGTTGAAGAAAGGAGCTCAGGGGCACTGTAATTCACAAACCTGCAGAGTTATAAATGACAGCTATCGTCCAAAAATATACTGAAGTAAGGCTGCCAAGAGGACTTGAAAGCGGGGCAGAATTGCAGGAAACCGATTTCAGGAGGTAGACTGGAATTGCATTTAAAGCATAGGAAAAGAGGCAGAACGTCCACAATGATGCACTTGGCCAAAAAGGGCGTATGCGTTTTTTCCTGAATATATTCAGGAAAAAACGCATACGCCCTTTTTGGCCAACCAAGCAAGCTGGGAAAGGAAATCTGCACTACAATGAAGTCTCACTTCCCCCCGGTCAAAAGGGCCATCTGAAAAAAGTGTAAAATCCAGAAAGGCAGGACAGGCCATGGAGAACTGGGAGCCTTGTTATGCTGATGGGCGGGATGTCAATTGCCAACAGCCACTCGGGAGAAGTGTATGGTGTTTCCTGAAACATCTAAAAAACAAAGCAACAGAGCCTAGGGCACTTCCACTTATGGTCCTATAGCTTAGGGAAATTAAAATCAAAAAGACACAGCCACCCCAAAAGTTGGGACGGCTCTGTTTACAAGAACCTGGTTTACAGTACAAGTTCAATATTGCAGAAAGTGAAAAATGGATAAAGAAGTTGTGGTACTTACGTACAATGCAATATCACTCAGCAATGAAATCTATGTCATCAGGCCCGTAGCAGCATAATGAGTGGACTAAGTACGATGAATCTAACTGAAATAAGTCACACAAAAAAAGAAACATCATAAGGTATCACTAATACACGGAATGTAAACTTGGCTACATAGGAACTGAATTCCAAAACAGAACAGGGTCTCAAATTTAGAAACCCAACTTATGCTTGCTTAAGGGGAAAGGTGAGTTGGGGTGCTGCATAAAACCGGAGATTGAAATGAGCACAGATAAAGTTCCTTAAGCCAAATATGGAATAAACAAGAGCTACTCCTTGCTCAACAAAATGGACTCAACACCCCATATTCAACGCCTAGGAATATACCTGACTAGTAAGAATCATAAAACCTATGGATTTATATATCTCTGTAAGAGAATCAAGAGTGTGTACAGCGGCATTAAAGCAGTGAAAATCAGGTAAATCCCATAATAAAAATAAATTTCTTAAACAAAACACAATGACAGTGAAATAGAGAGAAATACTTAAGTAATTCATTCAAGGCTTCTGATGCAACCTGCATTTACCACATCTACACCCAGAGCTGGGTGACACATAAGGCTGGACACTTGGGGCTCATAAGATTGGTGAGGTTCGGTGAGCAAATGAAGACCTTTGAAGTCATATTGCATGGTACCCATTCCACGGGTCTCAACTCTCCAGGTTTAAGGTATTCTTCCTTCAGCTAAAACATGCATGTGGAACCCAGAGTATGATCAACCATGTGATCGAGAAACATGTTCAAATAGGTCTCACTTTTCGTTCCCTGGTACTCGGGTGCAACATGCCAGACGCTTTACTAACACTCTCCCGACTTGGAGAGTCAGTGCCTTTAACCTCCTGTTTGGCCCAGTTTGCAATTTCTGCGGAAGATGAACAGGAATAGGGAGAACCAATGACAGACTAGCTGGAGGTGTCTGGACGGGCAAATTTAACTCTCATTTCCCACCAGGAAGAGGAATTAACCAAAGGCTCAGCGTGCCATGCCGGAACCAGATTAGGGCCTGAAGCCATCCTGCGGTGTTGCGGCCAGCTCACGAGAAAGCGAGTTGAAGAAAGGAGCTCAGGGGCACTGTAATTCACAAACCTGCAGAGTTATAAATGACAGCTATCGTCCAAAAATATACTGAAGTAAGGCTGCCAAGAGGACTTGAAAGCGGGGCAGTTGCAGGAAACCGATTTCAGGAGGTAGACTAGAATTGCATTTAAAGCATAGGAAAAGAGGCAGAACGTCCACAATGATGCACTTGGCCAAAAAGGGCGTATGCGTTTTTTCCTGAATATATTCAGGAAAAAACGCATACGCCCTTTTTGGCCAACCAAGCAAGCTTGCAAAGGAAATCTGCACTACAATGAAGTCTCACTTCCCCCCGGTCAAAAGGGCCATCTGAAAAAAGTGTAAAATCCAGAAAGGCAGGACAGGCCATGGAGAACTGGGAGCCTTGTTATGCTGATGGGCGGGATGTCAATTGCCAACAGCCACTCGGGAGAAGTGTATGGTGTTTCCTGAAACACCTAAGAAACAAAGCAACAGAGCCTAGGGCACTTCCACTTATGGTCCTATAGCTTAGTTAATTTAAAATCGAAAAGACACAGCCACCCCAATGGTTGGGACGGTTCTTTTTACTGGAATCTCTTCTACGGCACAAGTTAAATATCCCAGAGAGCAAATAATGGATAAAGAAGTTGCGGTACTTATGTACAACAGAATACCACTCAGCAATGAAATCTATGTCACCAGGCCCATACCAGCATAATGAGTGGATTGAGGCACGATGATTCTAACTGAAATAAGTCACACAAAAAAAGAAACATTGTAAGGTATCACTAATACACGGAATGTGAACTTGGCTACACATGAACTGAATTACAAAACAGAACAGGGTCTCAAGTTTAGAAAACTAACTTATGCTTGCTTAAGGGGGAAGGTGAGTTGCGGTGCTGCATTAAACCAGAGTTTGAAATTAGCACAGATACCGTTCCATAAGCCAAATATGGAATAGACAAGACCTACCCCTTGCTAAACAAAATGGATTCAACAATGAGGTATCACCTCACACCTGGTTGAATAGGCATCATAGAAAATCTACAAGCAAAAAATGCTGGAAAGGGTGTGGAGATAAGGAACCCTCTTCCACTATTGTTGGGAATATAAATTGATACAGTCACTATGGAGAACAATATGGAATTTCTTAAGAAACTAACAATAGAATTACCATATGATACAGCAATCCCAGTACTGGACATATACCCAGACAAAACCATAAATCAAAAAGAGACATTCACCGCAATGTTCATTGCATCACTATTTACAATATCGAGGTAATGGAAGCAACCTAAATGCCCACAGACAGACGAATGCATAAAGCCGTGGTACATATATAAAATGGAATATTACTAAGCCATGAAAAGGAATGAAATTGGGTCATTTGTAGAGACGTCGATGCATCTAGAGACTGTCATACAGAGTGAAGTAAGTCAGAAAGAGAAAAACAAATCTTGTATATTCATGCATATATGTGGAACCTAGAAAACCTGTACAGATTAACCATTTTGCAAGGCATAAATAGAGCAACAGATGTAGACAACAAACGTATGGACAACAAGGGGGGAAAGCTGTTGGGGGGGGTGGTGGGAGGAGTTGAGAGACTGGGATTGGCATGTATACATTTATATGTATAAAATAGATAACCAATAAGAACCTGCTGTATAAAAATATAAAATAAAATTCAAAATTAAAAAGAAATAAAATTTAAACAATAGAAAAAT
Source organism: Lagenorhynchus albirostris (assembly GCF_949774975.1). Taxonomy (NCBI): domain Eukaryota; kingdom Metazoa; phylum Chordata; class Mammalia; order Artiodactyla; family Delphinidae; genus Lagenorhynchus; species Lagenorhynchus albirostris. Next base: position 380,217 of record NW_026783280.1, on the reverse strand, counting down.
CAATTATTCCCTTCACATACATGTATTTATATGAATAAATTATTTCCATGCTTATATCTGTAAATACAAAAAAGAGGAATAAAATGTACCTTGAACCCAAAACGAAAAAGAGAAAGAAAACACAGAACCCACCAGTTCCACAGAGGAAAACCGTATCAGGGCACTTGCTCCAGTTGTAAACAATTCTGAAGTTGGTCAGTGGTGGGGAATCGTCTCCCATTCAGCCAGCAGCCCCCACGCAACAAGCGTCCTCATTGCAAAGCTGGGGCACCGTGCCGAGGCATCTGTGAGTAAACGTGAGCTGAGCCCCAGGCCAGTTGCTGCTGAACTATTCCCACCCATCCCAGGTAAAACACCTGAATATATACAAGGACTTGAAAGCCTAGAGGGAGGGCCATAGAGCCACACGAGTGACAGCATGCCGGCCGACTTGGTGCCTGCAGGCCAGCCAGGATGGTCCTGGCCCTGGGTGCTCTTCTGGAAGATTTCCATTTCCCTGCCTGAGATACCCGTCCTGTCCCTGCCCCCACTGCTTTTTTCCTTCCTCACCTCTGCCCAGGGAGAAATTCCAGCAGCAGGTATGGGTGACACATCTTCTTCTTTAGCAGGTGGCAGCCTGGCAACTGCTGCAGAAAGTCCAGCAGAGCCCCACTCACACTGGGCCACCCACAAAGCCGTGGCCTCTCACTCCCTCCCACCAGCCCAGCCCCGAGACTGCTGACAGGGCAGAGAAAATGGCGTCAGGCACGGCTGCAGGGGCTCTTGCTGCCTGGAGTGGTATTTATAGTGATCTCAACCCAGGCACACCTGGGGAGGGCTGGCCGGCACGGTAAGGCTGCCCAGGTCAGCCAATCATCACCCCTCAGGGGCTCACAGTTGCAGAAAATGGAACTTGCTGAACCGGCCAGGTCCAAGGAACAGGTGTGGGCTCCTGAGAGACAGGATAGACAAGGGGCTGCAGCTTTGGCTTGTTTTCTAATCATTTTATCTGGCCCATGAGTGGGAGACAACTTCAAGAAAACCCTCTCCTAATGAGAGGAACCCAGGAGTCAGGGAGAGGAGGGGTGGGTGGTGGTTGGAGACAGAGGCCTGGTGCCCCGGGTGCAGTGGAAGTCTCTGGAAGACCAGGTGGAGGGAGGCCTCACGGAGTGATGCCCAGGGTCACAGACCTGTCACAGCTGCTGTTTGTTAGTTCAAGTCCTGCTCTGGGGTGCTCTGTGTCAGCTCTGAGCGACAGGTGAGCTGGGGGTGCTCTGCAATGAGGGCTATGTGCACGGTTCCTGTGTGCCCAGCCCTGCCACGGTACCTGCAAGGGTAGCTCTGTATCCTGGGAGGGGCCTGACCACGAGAGCCCTGTGGGCTGGGGTGGGGGTGGGGTACCTGCCCAGGTGAGCTCCATATTCTGGGATTGGTCTGACCACGAGAGCCCCATGGGCTGCTGGGGACCTGGTAAAGGATGTCAGGACAGTCAGTGAAGCCACCGAGGATATACCTCCAGTTGCTCCTAATTCCTACACCCTGCTGGTCATTCTACCAACCACCAGGACATGGTATTCTGTATTAGTCTTCAATGATGCCTTCTTTTGTATTCCATTAGTCCCAGAGTCACAAGAAATTTTGGCTTGTGAGTGGCAGGACTCAACATACAACTAAAACAATACTTCCGGGCCGTCTGGCCCCAAGGGTGCAAAAATTCCCACACCATCTTTGGGGAAAGCTTAGCTAAAGACCTAAAAGTTCTACCTCTGGAAAAGGAAACCCTCCTTCAATATGCAGACGACATTCTGATCGCCAGCCCTACTAAGGAGGCCTCTGAACTACCAAGCCAATAAAGGATAGAAGTTGTCCAAGAAAAAGCTCAAATATCACAGACTGCCGTGACCTGCCTGGGCTTCATTCTCACAGAAGGTTGGAGAAGTCCATCCCAGGAAAGGGAAGAAACCATTTTCAGCCTTACCCCTTTCTAAAACTAGAAGACAGCTTAGGGGTTCCTGGGGAGGCCAGGGTTTGCTGCTTCTGGATCCCTAACTACAGTCTACTAGCTGGGCCTCTATATGAAACACTGAAAGGAAAAGATGATGATCCTTTTGAATAGAATCCAGAAGTGGCCTTTCAAGAATGGAAAGAGCAGTCAATTCAGACCCTTGCCCTGGAACTCCCTAATTTAGCTAAACCCTTTGACCTTTACATTCCCGGTGAAAGGTGAATCGCCATTGGAGAATTAGTGCAAAACCTGGGACCACTTGAAATGGAACAATGCAAGAATGCCATCCAGGTAGGATAAACTATGGTCACCAAGGGGCTTGGCCCACTGCCACATCTGGCCAAGATACTGGCGGTATCTAAAAACCTGGAAATCAGCAGCCCAAAAGGCCACCTCCCTCCTAAGGGGAAAGGACCCCACGTGGTGATCCTAACCACCAACCATGCCCTGAAGTTGCAGGGTTCGCTCCGTGGGCACACCGACCTCGAGTGAGGAGGCCCTCCAACTCCAACATCCAGAGAGATAGCCGGGGGCAACAGGGCACCATGACGACTCGTGTGAACATCACTTGACCTGGAGTTTCTCTCATAAAACAACAAGAGTGTGTCCCAAAAGAGTAGACTACTGCTTGCAGGACTTACTGCACCCAGAGGGGAGCTAATAATCTTGGCGGGGGAACCGTATATCACACTGTCACCATAGAAAAGCCTACAGACACCGTGATGATGGTGGCCAGTAAGACCGGCTGGACTCTTGTTTACTTCAAAAGGCTGTTGACTCAGTGGCCATCATGGTCCTTGATCACCACTGACCCTGGACTGTCTGGGAGTTGAGCGGGCAGGGCTCTGACACCTGGTGCTGTTTGTACGTTAATTCAGGGGCCTAATTGAAGAAAGCGCAGACTACTGGTCAGAGCATCTAGGCTGGCAGAAACGGTCGGCTAAGGTGGCCGAACAAATGTGGGGCGGGGTGAAACCGGCCCCCACAGCGTCTCTGCACATCTCTTTCCTGGACCCTTAAAGGTCATTAGAATCTATAACACTTCCAATGCTGGTGCTCATGTGGACGAGCAGGGAGGCAGGGGGCCTGGGGACAATCAACGTCACCTGGAGGCTGCTGGGGAGAAGCTCTGACCCTCGCCCCAGGGTATGAGGGCTCCCAACTCAGCACTCAGCAGTTACAGAAGAAGGGTCTGCACCCTCAGCACTCCAAGAATGAGGAACGGGACAAAAGGCAGAGGGGGGGTTTGTCCCCAGCAAAGCCCATTAAAAATCCCTGGGAGATAAAAATAGAATCTGGGCAATAAAGTCAAGTCTAACCTTTTTTATCCTTTGTGCTTTGTCTAATTTCACGTGCTCCTAGGGTCCCGCATGCAGAGGTTCCACACCCGGCACTTCAGACCAGATTTCCTAGTGCAGAATGGCTGGGTCGACACCTCAGCTCCTGGGGCCCAGTGCAGACTCCGTGATATAGAGCCTGAGCTACAGCCAACCCGGCCCTCGAGAGCTCCGCCCCCTCCCTCCCACTGACTCTGACGGGATCTCTACACAGCAGCCCAGCCCACAGCCCACGGGGTAGTACATGCTCTCACCTCTCCATTCTCTGATCAAAATATAAAGTTTCCTTTGCTTGTGAACCAAACTCAGTCTCGATCTGTTGGCCCCAATGACACTGGGCAGGGGGACACTTGTTGGGGTCCACTCTGGAGGATCAGTAACAGAAATTGAGACTATTGTAACCTCAATGAACAGATGTGTGAGCCAAAGTGTAGTTAACATAGAACAGTGTATAAGGCTCGGGTAAAATAAGATGTTTCTAACACTTCCATTGGATATTTCCATCACTTTATTATAAGCAAGTTCAGTGAAAAGGTTTGTCTTATTTGTCAGCTCAATATTAGAGAAATGAAGTGATTTCTTTCCAAGGGTGTACATCTAATAATCTTGGTTAAACCTTCAATCTTGTTTTAAATGCTTTTCCATTGAAAATGATACCTCTCTTTCAGCTCCCCCATTTCTGAGAAGTATAAAATCTTATAATTTATTATTACCAAAGGGGAAAGGTGGGAGGAGGGATAAATTAACAGTTTGGGATTAACACATACACACTGCTATGTATAAAATAGATCATCAACAAGGAACTACTGTATAGCACAGGGAACTACACTCAACATTTTGCAATAACCTATAAGGGGAAATAATCTGAAAAAGAATAGATATTTTTATTGACATCATCTATCAATGACAGTTAAAGTGTAACCTAAGGGAAGCTGGTGGTGAGTGCTTCTGACCCTGAAGACTTCAATCATCTAAAGTTTGGACTCTGCCTACTTCCCAAGGCCCTTAATGAACATATGTGTAGCCGTAGCTTAAAAAATTCCCCAGTTTGGGTTTCGGGGAGACACTGATTTTGAAAAAGCCCTGGTGTTCTCCTTACATGAATGGGACTCTTCCTACTGCTAAAACATGTCTGTCACACCCAGAGGATGGTATACCGTCTGATCGGGAAGAGTTTGGAAAAGGCATCTCATCTCCTCATCTCCTGGTGCTCGGGTTCACCCCTCCAGCGTCTTTACTAACAGTCTCCCCACTTGGAGATGTCAGCACTGTCAACATCCTGTTGCGTACAGTTTGGAATTTGTCCAGAGGATGAAGCGGAAGGATGAGGAACAATGAGAGGCAAGTCCTACGTGTTCAGACAGGCACATGTCACTCTAATTTCCAATCAGGAAGACGAATTGACCAAAGGCTAGGGTTGCCCATGGAAACAGTATAGGGCTTGAGGAAATCCCGCTGCTTTGTGGCCAGTTCCCATAAACACAAGTTGAACAATAGAACTCAGGGGCAGTAAAATTCACAAAACTGCAGAGTTGAAAATATCCATCACTGAAAAATGTCTTGAGGAAAGTCAGAGAAAAGGACTTGTAAGCAAGGGAGAATGGCAGGAAAGGGATTTGAGGAGGTAGAAAGGACTCGCCGTTAAGCACAAGAAAAGGAGCTGAACATTGCCAACATTGCAGTTGGCCAAAAAGGGTGTATGCGTTTTTTTGTGTATATATTCAAGAAAAGAGCGTACACCTTTTTAGCCAACCAAACAGGTGGGCACTGGAAGTCAATACTACAAAAGACATCACTTCGCATCAGTCAGAAGAGCCATCCTCATAAAGCGTAAACAACAGAAATGCAGGACAGGGCAAGGAGAAGAGGGAGCCCTGTGAGACTTATAGTGGAAATGTATATTGCCAACGGCCATTCTGGAGAAGTGTATTGTGTTTACTAAAGCATCTAAACAATGAGCTACAGAGCATAGGGCACTTGCACTCATGGGCGTATATCTTGGGAAAAACAAAAATCGAGAGGACACAGGCACCCCAATGTTTACCCCCTCTCTGTTTAAAAGATCCTCGACTAGGATATAACTTAAATGTCTCTGGAGGGAAAAAATGGATAGAGATGTGGTACTTAGGTAGAGTGGAATATTATTCAGCCTGGAAATCAATGAAATATGGCCAGCTGTAACAACTCCGGAGGAGTTACGTATGATCATTCTAAGTGACAGAATTCAAAAAGAAGAAGACACATATCATAAGATATCACTTAAAGGTGGAATCCAAAATGGCTACACATGAAATAAATTACAAAACAAAAACATAGTCAAATATGTAGAAAACACGCATAAGGCTGCTAAACGGGAAAGGTGGGGAGGGGTGAGGCATCATCCAGGAGGTTGAAATTAGCAAAGATACCATTCCAAATACCAAACTGATAATCAACAAGGCCTACACGGTAGCTAAAAGAACTGCACTCAGCACACTCAAGTCACCGGAAAAGAATATATACGACTGGTAAGAATCTGAAAAAGAATTTATTGATGTCTCTCTGTACGTGAATCAAGTGGATGTACAGCAGCAAGAAACAGAGCTTTGAAAATCAGCTGTAACCAATATAGTAATAAATTGAAAAAAATAAACGACAGAGAGACAGAGAAAACCTCTTACAACTTTTCCTCAGGGACGGTGATGCAACATGGATTGAACACATCTAGACCCACAGCAGGATGAGACATAAGGCTGGAAACTGTTTGCGCTAAGAGAAATGTGAGGTTGGGTGAGGAAATGCACACCCTTTAAAGTAATACTACCTGGTACCCATTCAATGGGTCCCAAATCTGCAGGTTCAAGGGATCTTCCTACAGCTAAAACATGCATGGAAAACCCAGAGGACTGTACACCATGTGATCGGGAGATGTGTCTAAAATGCACCTCATTTATCCTCTCCTGGTGCTCCTGTTCACCATTCCAGCCACGTTACTTAGAAGCTCCCCACTTGGAGAATCAGCACATTTAAACTTCTGTTTCACACATTTTGCAAATTGTGAGGAGGATGAACGGGAAGAAGGGGAACCAATGAGAGAAGAGTTGTAGGGGTTTGGACGGGCACATATCACTCTAATTTCCCATTAAGAATAAGAATTAAAAAAAGGCTCAGCCTGCCTCGCCGGAGCCAAAATAGGGCCTGAAGCAATCCTGCGCGTTTGAGGCCAGCTCACAAAAGAGCAACTTAAAACATGGAGCTCAGGGTCACTGCAATTCACAAACCTGCAGAGTTATAAATGAAAACTAACGTCCAAAAATATGTTGAGGTAAGGCAAAGAAGAGGATCTGAATGCAAGACAGAATTGCAAGAAACAGATTTCAAGAGATAGATTGGACTCGTCTTTAACGCACATGAAAAGCGGCAGAATTTCGACAATGATGCAGTTGGCCCAAAAGGGCGTATGCGATTTTTCCTGATTATATCCAGGAAAAAACGCATACGCACTTTATGGGCAACGAAGCAAGCAAGCAATGCAAATGTGCACAACAAAGAAGTCTCATTTCCCACCGGTCAAAAGGGCCATCCTAAAAAATTGTAAAAACCAGAAATGCAGGACAGGCCATGGAGAACAGGGAGCCTTTATACGCTGATGGGCAGTGTGTGAACTGCCGAGAGCCACTCTGGAGAAGTGTATGGTGGTTCCTAAATCATCTAAAAACAGAGCTACAGAGCATAGGACACTTCCAATCATGGGAGTATATCTAGGGAAGTCTAAAAATCAACAGGACACAAGCACACCACAGTTTAGGGCTACTCTGTTTACAAGAACCTCAACTTCAGTACACCTTAAATATCCCAGGAAAGAGAACAATGGATAAAGAAGATGTGGTACTTATGTACAATGGAATATCTCTTCACCATGAAATCAATGTAATAAGGCTAGTAGAAGGATAAAGAGTGGATTTAGGTCCGATAATACTACTTGAAATAAGTCAAACAGAAAAAGAAACATATCATAAGATATCACTTATAGAGGGAGGGTAAATATGCCTGCACAAGAAATGAATTACAGAACAGAACAGTGTCTCACATTTAGAAAACACACTTATGTCAGCTTAAGGGGAAAGGAGAGGTTGGGTGATGCATAAAACCAGAGTTTGAAATTAGCACAGATACCGTTCAAGAAACCAAATAGGTATTAGACAAGATCTACACCTTGCTCAATGAACTGGCCTCAACACACCCTATACACCGCAGAGAAATATATCTGAGTAATAAGAATCTTAAAACCCATGTATTGATATATCTCCATAAGGGAATCAAGTGTGTGCAGAGCGGCACAAACACAGCAGTGAAAATGAGCTAAACCCCATTATAGAAATAAATTTTAAAAACAAAACGCAGAAACAATGAAAGAGAGAAAAATTCTTACAAAATTCGCTCAGGGGCTGTGATGCAACCTGGATTGACCACATATAAACCCACAGCTGGATAAGACATAAGGCTGGACACTTGGGGCTGAGAGGATTGGTGAGCTTCGGTGAGCAACTGCCGAAAGTTTAATGCAATACTTCATGCTACTCATTCCAAGGGTCCCAACACTCCAGGTTGAAGGGAATCTTCCTACAGCTAAACCATGCTTGGGAAACCCAACGACTGGTATACCATATGATCGGGAAAGGTTTCTAAAACGCACCACATTTTTCCTCTCCTGGGGCTCCGGATCGACATTCCAGCCGCTTTACTAACAACATCCCCACATGGAGAGTCAATGCCTTTAAGTTCTGGTATCGCACAGTCTTCAGTTAGTGCGGAGGATGAATGGGAATAGGGGGAACCAGTGAGAAACTAGCTGTAGCGGTTTCAATGGGCACATGTCACTCTAATTTCACATCAGTAAGAAGAATGAACCAAAGGCACAGCAAGGTGCCCCAGAAGAAGAATAGGGCTTCAAGGAATCCTGTGGTTATGGGGCAAGATCACAAAACTAAGAGCTGAAAAATGGAGCTAGGGGCCACGCAATTCAAGAACCTGACTTGCCCAAAAAGGGCGTATGTGTTTCTTCCTGAATATATTCAGGAAAAAACGCATACGCCCTTTTTGGCCAACCAAGCAAGCTTGCAAAGGAAATCTGCACTACAATGAAGTCTCAATTCCCCCCGGTCAAAAGGGCCATCTGAAAAAAGTGTAAAATCCATAAAGGCATGACAGGCCATGGAGAACTGGGAGCCATCTTATGCTGATGGGCAGGATGTAAATTGCCAACAGCCACTCGGGAGAAGTGTATGGTGTTTCCTGAAACATCTAAAAAACAAAGCAACAGAGCCTAGGGCACTTCCACTTATGGTACTATAGTTTAGGGCAATTAAAATCAAAAAGACACAGCCACCCCAAAGTTTGGGATGGCTCTGTTTACAAGAACCTCATATACGGTACAAGTTCAATATCGCAGAAAGTGAAAAATGGATAAAGAAGTTGTGGTACTTACGTACAATGCAGTATCACTCAGCAATGAAATCTATGTCATCAGGCCCGTAGCAGCATAATGAGTGGATTCAGGTATGATGATTCTAACTGAAATAAGTCACACAGAAAAAGAAACATCATAAGATATCACTAATACACGGAATGTAAACTTGGCTACACAGGAACTGAATTCCAAAACAGAACAGGGTCTCAAATTTAGAAAACCAACTTATGCTTGCTTAAGGCGAAAGGTGAGTTGGGGTACTGCATAAAACCAGAGATTGAAATGAGCACAGATATAAATACTTAAGCCAAATATGGAATAGACAAGAGCTACTCCTTGCTCAACGAAATGGACTCAACACCCCATATTCAACGCCTAGGAATATACCTGACTAGTAAGAATCATAAAACCTATGGATTTATATATCTCTGTAAGAGAATCAAGAGTGTGTACAGCGGCATTAAAGCAGTGAAAATCAGGTAAATCCCATAATAAAAATAAATTTCTTAAACAAAACACAATGACAGTGAAATAGAGAGAAATACTTAAGTAATTCATTCAAGGCTTCTGATGCAACCTGCATTTACCACATCTACACCCAGAGCTGGGTGACACATAAGGCTGGACACTTGGGGCTCATAAGATTGGTGAGGTTCGGTGAGCAAATGAAACGTTTGAAGTCATATTGCATGGTACCCATTCCACGGGTCTCAACTCTCCAGGTTTAAGGTATTCTTCCTTCAGCTAAAACATGCATGTGGAACCCAGAGTATGATCAACCATGTGATCGAGAAACATGTTCAAATAGGTCTCACTTTTCGTTCCCTGGTACTCGGGTGCAACATGCCAGACGCTTTACTAACACTCTCCCGACTTGGAGAGTCAGTGCCTTTAACCTCCTGTTTGGCCCAGTTTGCAATTTCTGCGGAAGATGAACAGGAATAGGGAGAACCAATGACAGACTAGCTGGAGGTGTCTGGACGGGCAAATTTAACTCTCATTTCCCACCAGGAAGAGGAATTAACCAAAGGCTCAGCATGCCATGCCGGAACCAGATTAGGGCCTGAAGCCATCCTGCGGTGTTGCGGCCAGCTCACGAGAAAGCGAGTTGAAGAAAGGAGCTCAGGGGCACTGTAATTCACAAACCTGCAGAGTTATAAATGACAGCTATCGTCCAAAAATATACTGAAGTAAGGCTGCCAAGAGGACTTGAAAGCGGGGCAGTTGCAGGAAACCGATTTCAGGAGGTAGACTAGAATTGCATTTAAAGCATAGGAAAAGAGGCAGAACGTCCACAATGATGCACTTGGCCAAAAAGGGCGTATGCGTTTTTTCCTGAATATATTCAGGAAAAAACGCATACGCCCTTTTTGGCCAACCAAGCAAGCTTGCAAAGGAAATCTGCACTACAATGAAGTCTCACTTCCCCCCGGTCAAAAGGGCCATCTGAAAAAAGTGTAAAATCCAGAAAGGCAGGACAGGCCATGGAGAACTGGGAGCCTTGTTATGCTGATGGGCGGGATGTCAATTGCCAACAGCCACTCGGGAGAAGTGTATGGTGTTTCCTGAAACACCTAAAAAACAAAGCAACAGAGCCTAGGGCACTTCCACTTATGGTCCTATAGCTTAGTTAATTTAAAATCAAAAAGACACAGCCACCCCAAAGGTTGGGACGGTTCTGTTTACTGGAATCTCTTCTACGGCACAAGTTAAATATCCCAGAGAGCAAATAATGGATAAAGAAGTTGCGGTACTTATGTACAACAGAATACCACTCAGCAATGAAATCTATGTCACCAGGCCCGTACCAGCATAATGAGTGGATTGAGGCACGATGATTCTAACTGAAATAAGTCACACAGAAAAAGAAACATCATAAGGTATCACTAATACACGGAATGTGAACTTGGCTACACATGAACTGAATTACAAAACAGAACAGGGTCTCAAGTTTAGAAAACTAACTTATGCTTGCTTAAGGGGGAAGGTGAGTTGCGGTGCTGCATTAAACCAGAGTTTGAAATTAGCACAGATACCGTTCCATAAGCCAAATATGGAATAGACAAGACCTACCCCTTGCTCAACGAAATGGATTCAACAATGAGGTATCACCTCACACCTGGTTGAATAGGCATCATAGAAAATCTACAAGCAAAAAATGCTGGAAAGGGTGTGGAGATAAGGAACCCTCTTCCACTATTGTTGGGAATATAAATTGATACAGTCACTATGGAGAACAATATGGAATTTCTTAAGAAACTAACAATAGAATTACCATATGATACAGCAATCCCAGTACTGGACATATACCCAGACAAAACCATAAATCAAAAAGAGACATTCACCGCAATGTTCATTGCATCACTATTTACAATATCGAGGTAATGGAAGCAACCTAAATGCCCACAGACAGACGAATGCATAAAGCCGTGGTACATATATAAAATGGAATATTACTAAGCCATGAAAAGGAATGAAATTGGGTCATTTGTAGAGACGTCGATGCATCTAGAGACTGTCATACAGAGTGAAGTAAGTCAGAAAGAGAAAAACAAATCTTGTATATTCATGCATATATGTGGAACCTAGAAAACCTGTACAGATTAACCATTTTGCGAGGCATAAATAGAGCAACAGATGTAGACAACAAACGTATGGACAACAAGGGGGGAAAGCTGTTGGGGGGGGTGGTGGGACGAGTTGAGAGACTGGGATTGGCATGTATACATTTATATGTATAAAATAGATAACCAATAAGAACCTGCTGTATAAAAATATAAAATAAAATTCAAAATTAAAAAGAAATAAAATTTAAACAATAGAAAAATCAATTATTCCCTTCACATACATGTATTTATATGAATAAATTATTTCCATGTTTATATCTGTAAATACAAAAAAGAGGAATAAAATGTACCTTGAACCCAAAACGAAAAAGAGAAAGAAAACACAGAACCCACCAGTTCCACAGAGGAAAACCGTATCAGGGCACTTGCTCCAGTTGTAAACAATTCTGAAGTTGGTCAGTGGTGGGGAATCGTCTCCCATTCAGCCAGCAGCCCCCACGCAACAAGCGTCCTCATTGCAAAGCTGGGGCACCGTGCCGAGGCATCTGTGAGTAAACGTGAGCTGAGCCCCAGGCCAGTTGCTGCTGAACTATTCCCACCCATCCCAGGTAAAACACCTGAATATATACAAGGACTTGAAAGCCTAGAGGGAGGGCCATAGAGCCACACGAGTGACAGCATGCCGGCCGACTTGGTGCCTGCAGGCCAGCCAGGATGGTCCTGGCCCTGGGTGCTCTTCTGGAAGATGTCCATTTCCCTGCCTGAGATACCCGTCCTGTCCCTGCCCCCACTGCTTTTTTCCTTCCTCACCTCTGCCCAGGGAGAAATTCCAGCAGCAGGTATGGGTGACACATCTTCTTCTTTAGCAGGTGGCAGCCTGGCAACTGCTGCAGAAAGTCCAGCAGAGCCCCACTCACACTGGGCCACCCACAAAGCCGTGGCCTCTCACTCCCTCCCACCAGCCCAGCCCCGAGACTGCTGACAGGGCAGAGAAAATGGCGTCAGGCACGGCTGCAGGGGCTCTTGCTGCCTGGAGTGGTATTTATAGTGATCTCAACCCAGGCACACCTGGGGAGGGCTGGCCGGCACGGTAAGGCTGCCCAGGTCAGCCAATCATCACCCCTCAGGGGCTCACAGTTGCAGAAAATGGAACTTGCTGAACCGGCCAGGTCCAAGGAACAGGTGTGGGCTCCTGAGAGTCAGGATAGACAAGGGGCTGCAGCTTTGGCTTGTTTTCTAATCATTTTATCTGGCCCATGAGTGGGAGACAACTTCAAGAAAACCCTCTCCTAATGAGAGGAACCCAGGAGTCAGGGAGAGGAGGGGTGGGTGGTGGTTGGAGACAGAGGCCTGGTGCCCCGGGTGCAGTGGAAGTCTCTGGAAGACCAGGTGGAGGGAGGCCTCACGGATTGATGCCCAGGGTCACAGACCTGTCACAGCTGCTGTTTGTTAGTTCAAGTCCTGCTCTGGGGTGCTCTGTGTCAGCTCTGAGTGACAGGTGAGCTGGGGGTGCTCTGCAATGAGGGCTATGTGCACGGTTCCTGTGTGCCCAGCCCTGCCACAGTACCTGCAAGGGTAGCTCTGTATCCTGGGAGGGGCCTGACCACGAGAGCCCTGTGGGCTGGGGTGGGGGTGGGGTACCTGCCCAGGTGAGCTCCATATTCTGGGATTGGTCTGACCACGAGAGCCCCATGGGCTGCTGGGGACCTGGTAAAGGATGTCAGGACAGTCAGTGAAGCCACCGAGGATATACCTCCAGTTGCTCCTAATTCCTACACCCTGCTGGTCATTCTACCAACCACCAGGACATGGTATTCTGTATTAGTCTTCAATGATGCCTTCTTTTGTATTCCATTAGTCCCAGAGTCACAAGAAATTTTGGCTTGTGAGTGGCAGGACTCAACATACAACTAAAACAATACTTCCGGGCCGTCTGGTCCCAAGGGTGCAAAAATTCCCACACCATCTTTGGGGAAAGCTTAGCTAAAGACCTAAAAGTTCTACCTCTGGAAAAGGAAACCCTCCTTCAATATGCAGACGACATTCTGATCGCCAGCCCTACTAAGGAGGCCTCTGAACTACCAAGCCAATAAAGGATAGAAGTTGTCCAAGAAAAAGCTCAAATATCACAGACTGCCGTGACCTGCCTGGGCTTCATTCTCACAGAAGGTTGGAGAAGTCCATCCCAGGAAAGGGAAGAAACCATTTTCAGCCTTACCCCTTTCTAAAACTAGAAGACAGCTTAGGGGTTCCTGGGGAGGCCAGGGTTTGCTGCTTCTGGATCCCTAACTACAGTCTACTAGCTGGGCCTCTATATGAAACACTGAAAGGAAAAGATGATGATCCTTTTGAATAGAATCCAGAAGTGGCCTTTCAAGAATGGAAAGAGCAGTCAATTCAGACCCTTGCCCTGGAACTCCCTAATTTAGCTAAACCCTTTGACCTTTACATTCCCGGTGAAAGGTGAATCGCCATTGGAGAATTAGTGCAAAACCTGGGACCACTTGAAATGGAACAATGCAAGAATGCCATCCAGGTAGGATAAACTATGGTCACCAAGGGGCTTGGCCCACTGCCACATCTGGCCAAGATACTGGCGGTATCTAAAAACCTGGAAATCAGCAGCCCAAAAGGCCACCTCCCTCCTAAGGGGAAAGGACCCCACGTGGTGATCCTAACCACCAACCATGCCCTGAAGTTGCAGGGTTCGCTCCGTGGGCACACCGACCTCGAGTGAGGAGGCCCTCCAACTCCAACATCCAGAGAGATAGCCGGGGGCAACAGGGCACCATGACGACTCGTGTGAACATCACTTGACCTGGAGTTTCTCTCATAAAACAACAAGAGTGTGTCCCAAAAGAGTAGACTACTGCTTGCAGGACTTACTGCACCCAGAGGGGAGCTAATAATCTTGGCGGGGGAACCGTATATCACACTGTCACCATAGAAAAGCCTACAGACACCGTGATGATGGTGGCCAGTAAGACCGGCTGGACTCTTGTTTACTTCAAAAGGCTGTTGACTCAGTGGCCATCATGGTCCTTGATCACCACTGACCCTGGACTGTCTGGGAGTTGAGCGGGCAGGGCTCTGACACCTGGTGCTGTTTGTACGTTAATTCAGGGGCCTAATTGAAGAAAGCGCAGACTACTGGTCAGAGCATCTAGGCTGGCAGAAACGGTCGGCTAAGGTGGCCGAACAAATGTGGGGCGGGGTGAAACCGGCCCCCACAGCGTCTCTGCACATCTCTTTCCTGGACCCTTAAAGGTCATTAGAATCTATAACACTTCCAATGCTGCTGCTCAGGTGGACGAGCAGGGAGGCAGGGGGCCTGGGGACAATCAACGTCACCTGGAGGCTGCTGGGGAGAAGCTCTGACCCTCGCCCCAGGGTATGAGGGCTCCCAACTCAGCACTCAGCAGTTACAGAAGAAGGGTCTGCACCCTCAGCACTCCAAGAATGAGGAACGGGACAAAAGGCAGAGGGGGGGTTTGTCCCCAGCAAAGCCCATTAAAAATCCCTGGGAGATAAAAATAGAATCTGGGCAATAAAGTCAAGTCTAACCTTTTTTATCCTTTGTGCTTTGTCTAATTTCACGTGCTCCTAGGGTCCCGCATGCAGAGGTTCCACACCCGGCACTTCAGACCAGATTTCCTAGTGCAGAATGGCTGGGTCGACACCTCAGCTCCTGGGGCCCAGTGCAGACTCCGCGATATAGAGCCTGAGCTACAGCCAACCCGGCCCTCGAGAGCTCCGCCCCCTCCCTCCCACTGACTCTGACAGGATCTCTACACAGCAGCCCAGCCCACAGCCCACGGGGTAGTACATGCTCTCACCTCTCCATTCTCTGATCAAAATATAAAGTTTCCTTTGCTTGTGAACCAAACTCAGTCTCGATCTGTTGGCCCCAATGACACTGGGCAGGGGGACACTTGTTGGGGTCCACTCTGGAGGATCAGTAACAGAAATTGAGACTATTGTAACCTCAATGAACAGATGTGTGAGCCAAAGTGTAGTTAACATAGAACAGTGTATAAGGCTCGGGTAAAATAAGATGTTTCTAACACTTCCATTGGATATTTCCATCACTTTATTATAAGCAAGTTCAGTGAAAAGGTTTGTCTTATTTGTCAGCTCAATATTAGAGAAATGAAGTGATTTCTTTCCAAGGATGTACATCTAATAATCTTGGTTAAACCTTCAATCTTGTTTTAAATGCTTTTCCATTGAAAATGATACCTCTCTTTCAGCTCCCCCATTTCTGAGAAGTATAAAATCTTATAATTTATTATTACCAAAGGGGAAAGGTGGGAGGAGGGATAAATTAACAGTTTGGGATTAACACATACACACTGCTATGTATAAAATAGATCATCAACAAGGAACTACTGTATAGCACAGGGAACTACACTCAACATTTTGCAATAACCTATAAGGGGAAATAATCTGAAAAAGAATAGATATTTTTATTGACATCATCTATCAATGACAGTTAAAGTGTAACCTAAGGGAAGCTGGTGGTGAGTGCTTCTGACCCTGAAGACTTCAATCATCTAAAGTTTGGACTCTGCCTACTTCCCAAGGCCCTTAATGAACATATGTGTAGCCGTAGCTTAAAAAATTCCCCAGTTTGGGTTTCGGGGAGACACTGATCTTGAAAAAGCCCTGGTGTTCTCCTTACATGAATGGGACTCTTCCTACTGCTAAAACATGTCTGTCACACCCAGAGGATGGTATACCGTCTGATCGG
This sequence comes from Lagenorhynchus albirostris, assembly GCF_949774975.1. Taxonomy (NCBI): domain Eukaryota; kingdom Metazoa; phylum Chordata; class Mammalia; order Artiodactyla; family Delphinidae; genus Lagenorhynchus; species Lagenorhynchus albirostris. The sequence continues at coordinate 364,130 of NW_026783280.1, read as the reverse complement.
GAAGAGTTTGGAAAAGGCATCTCATCTCCTCATCTCCTGGTGCTCGGGTTCACCCCTCCAGCGTCTTTACTAACAGTCTCCCCACTTGGAGATGTCAGCACTGTCAACATCCTGTTGCGTACAGTTTGGAATTTGTCCAGAGGATGAAGCGGAAGGATGAGGAACAATGAGAGACAAGTCCTACGTGTTCAGACAGGCACATGTCACTCTAATTTCCAATCAGGAAGACGAATTGACCAAAGGCTAGGTTTGCCCATGGAAACAGTATAGGGCTTGAGGAAATCCCGCTGCTTTGTGGCCAGTTCCCATAAACACAAGTTGAACAATAGAACTCAGGGGCAGTAAAATTCACAAAACTGCAGAGTTGAAAATATCCATCACTGAAAAATGTCTTGAGGAAAGTCAGAGAAAAGGACTTGTAAGCAAGGGAGAATGGCAGGAAAGGGATTTGAGGAGGTAGAAAGGACTCGCCGTTAAGCACAAGAAAAGGAGCTGAACATTGCCAACATTGCAGTTGGCCAAAAAGGGTGTATGCGTTTTTTTGTGTATATATTCAAGAAAAGAGCGTACACCTTTTTAGCCAACCAAACAGGTGGGCACTGGAAGTCAATACTACAAAAGACATCACTTCGCATCAGTCAGAAGAGCCATCCTCATAAAGCGTAAACAACAGAAATGCAGGACAGGGCAAGGAGAAGAGGGAGCCCTGTGAGACTTATAGTGGAAATGTATATTGCCAACGGCCATTCTGGAGAAGTGTATTGTGTTTACTAAAGCATCTAAACAATGAGCTACAGAGCATAGGGCACTTGCACTCATGGGCGTATATCTTGGGAAAAACAAAAATCGAGAGGACACAGGCACCCCAATGTTTACCCCCTCTCTGTTTAAAAGATCCTCGACTAGGATATAACTTAAATGTCTCTGGAGGGAAAAAATGGATAGAGATGTTGTACTTAGGTAGAGTGGAATATTATTCAGCCTGGAAATCAATGAAATATGGCCAGCTGTAACAACTCCGGAGGAGTTACGTATGATCATTCTAAGTGACAGAATTCAAAAAGAAGAAGACACATATCATAAGATATCACTTAAAGGTGGAATCCAAAATGGCTACACATGAAATAAATTACAAAACAAAAACATAGTCAAATATGTAGAAAACACGCATAAGGCTGCTAAACGGGAAAGGTGGGGAGGGGTGAGGCATCATCCAGGAGGTTGAAATTAGCAAAGATACCATTCCAAATACCAAACTGATAATCAACAAGGCCTACACGGTAGCTAAAAGAACTGCACTCAGCACACTCAAGTCACCGGAAAAGAATATATACGACTGGTAAGAATCTGAAAAAGAATTTATTGATGTCTCTCTGTACGTGAATCAAGTGGATGTACAGCAGCAAGAAACAGAGCTTTGAAAATCAGCTGTAACCAATATAGTAATAAATTGAAAAAAATAAACGACAGAGAGACAGAGAAAACCTCTTACAACTTTTCCTCAGGGACGGTGATGCAACATGGATTGAACACATCTAGACCCACAGCAGGATGAGACATAAGGCTGGAAACTGCGCTAAGAGAAATGTGAGGTTGGGTGAGGAAATGCACACCCTTTAAAGTAATACTACCTGGTACCCATTCAATGGGTCCCAAATCTGCAGGTTCAAGGGATCTTCCTACAGCTAAAACATGCATGGAAAACCCAGAGGACTGTACACCATGTGATCGGGAGATGTGTCTAAAATGCACCTCATTTATCCTCTCCTGGTGCTCCTGTTCACCATTCCAGCCACGTTACTTAGAAGCTCCCCACTTGGAGAATCAGCACATTTAAACTTCTGTTTCACACATTTTGCAAATTGTGAGGAGGATGAACGGGAAGAGGAGGAACCAATGAGAGAAGAGTTGTAGGGGTTTGGACGGGCACATATCACTCTAATTTCCCATTAAGAATAAGAATTAAAAAAAGGCTCAGCCTGCCTCGCCGGAGCCAAAATAGGGCCTGAAGCAATCCTGCGGGTTTGAGGCCAGCTCACAAAAGAGCAACTTAAAACATGGAGCTCAGGGTCACTGCAATTCACAAACCTGCAGAGTTATAAATGAAAACTAACGTCCAAAAATATGTTGAGGTAAGGCAAAGAAGAGGATCTGAATGCAAGACAGAATTGCAAGAAACAGATTTCAAGAGATAGATTGGACTCGTCTTTAACGCACATGAAAAGCGGCAGAATTTCGACAATGATGCAGTTGGCCCAAAAGGGCGTATGCGATTTTTCCTGATTATATCCAGGAAAAAACGCATACGCACTTTATGGGCAACGAAGCAAGCAAGCAATGCAAATGTGCACAACAAAGAAGTCTCATTTCCCACCGGTCAAAAGGGCCATCCTAAAAAATTGTAAAAACCAGAAATGCAGGACAGGCCATGGAGAACAGGGAGCCTTTATACGCTGATGGGCAGTGTGTGAACTGCCGAGAGCCACTCTGGAGAAGTGTATGGTGGTTCCTAAATCATCTAAAAACAGAGCTACAGAGCATAGGACACTTCCAATCATGGGAGTATATCTAGGGAAGTCTAAAAATCAACAAGACATAAGCACACCACAGTTTAGGGCTACTCTGTTTACAAGAACCTCAACTTCAGTACACCTTAAATATCCCAGGAAAGAGAACAATGGATAAAGAAGATGTGGTACTTATGTACAATGGAATATCTCTTCACCATGAAATCAATGTAATAAGGCTAGTAGAAGGATAAAGAGTGGATTTAGGTCCGATAATACTACTTGAAATAAGTCAAACAGAAAAAGAAACATATCATAAGATATCACTTATAGAGGGAGGGTAAATATGGCTGCACAAGAAATGAATTACAGAACAGAACAGTGTCTCACATTTAGAAAACACACTTATGTCAGCTTAAGGGGAAAGGAGAGGTGGGGTGATGCATAAAACCAGAGTTTGAAATTAGCACAGATACCGTTCAAGAAACCAAATAGGTATTAGACAAGATCTACACCTTGCTCAATGAACTGGCCTCAACACACCCTATACACCGCAGAGAAATATATCTGAGTAATAAGAATCTTAAAACCCATGTATTGATATATCTCCATAAGGGAATCAAGTGTGTGCAGAGCGGCACAAACACAGCAGTGAAAATGAGCTAAACCCCATTATAGAAATAAATTTTAAAAACAAAACGCAGAAACAATGAAAGAGAGAAAAATTCTTACAAAATTCGCTCAGGGGCTGTGATGCAACCTGGATTGACCACATATAAACCCACAGCTGGATAAGACATAAGGCTGGACACTTGGGGCTGAGAGGATGGTGAGCTTCGGTGAGCAACTGCCGAAAGTTTAATGCAATACTTCATGCTACTCATTCCAAGGGTCCCAACACTCCAGGTTGAAGGCAATCTTCCTACAGCTAAACCATGCTTGGGAAACCCAGCGACTGGTATACCATATGATCGGGAAAGGTTTCTAAAACGCACCACATTTTTCCTCTCCTGGGGCTCCGGATCGACATTCCAGCCACTTTACTAACAACATCCCCACATGGAGAGTCAATGCCTTTAAGTTCTGGTATCGCACAGTCTTCAGTTAGTGCGGAGGATGAATGGGAATAGGGGGAACCAGTGAGAAACTAGCTGTAGCGGTTTCAATGGGCACATGTCACTCTAATTTCACATCAGTAAGAAGAATGAACCAAAGGCACAGCAAGGTGCCCCAGAAGAAGAATAGGGCTTCAAGGAATCCTGTGGTTATGGGGCAAGATCACAAAACTAAGAGCTGAAAAATGGAGCTAGGGGCCACGCAATTCAAGAACCTGACTTGCCCAAAAAGGGCGTATGTGTTTCTTCCTGAATATATTCAGGAAAAAACGCATACGCCCTTTTTGGCCAACCAAGCAAGCTTGCAAAGGAAATCTGCACTACAATGAAGTCTCAATTCCCCCCGGTCAAAAGGGCCATCTGAAAAAAGTGTAAAATCCATAAAGGCATGACAGGCCATGGAGAACTGGGAGCCATCTTATGCTGATGGGCAGGATGTAAATTGCCAACAGCCACTCAGGAGAAGTGTATGGTGTTTCCTGAAACATCTAAAAAACAAAGCAACAGAGCCTAGGGCACTTCCACTTATGGTACTATAGTTTAGGGCAATTAAAATCAAAAAGACACAGCCACCCCAAAGTTTGGGATGGCTCTGTTTACAAGAACCTCATATACGGTACAAGTTCAATATCGCAGAAAGTGAAAAATGGATAAAGAAGTTGTGGTACTTACGTACAATGCAGTATCACTCAGCAAGGAAATCTATGTCATCAGGCCCGTAGCAGCATAATGAGTGGATTCAGGTATGATGATTCTAACTGAAATAAGTCACACAGAAAAAGAAACATCATAAGATATCACTAATACACGGAATGTAAACTTGGCTACACAGGAACTGAATTCCAAAACAGAACAGGGTCTCAAATTTAGAAAACCAACTTATGCTTGCTTAAGGCGAAAGGTGAGTTGGGGTACTGCATAAAACCAGAGATTGAAATGAGCACAGATATAAATACTTAAGCCAAATATGGAATAGACAAGAGCTACTCCTTGCTCAACGAAATGGACTCAACACCCCATATTAAATGCCTAAGAGTGTACCTGACTAGGAAGTATCTTAAAACCTATGGATTGCTATGTCTCCGAAAGAGAATCAAGCATGTACCCATTCCACGGGTCTCAACTCTCCAGGTTTAAGGGATTCTTCCTTCAGCTAAAACATGCATTTGGAACCCAGAGTATGATCAACCGTGTGATCGGGAGACGTGTTCCAATATGTGTCAGTTTTTGTCCCCTGGTACTCGGGTGCAACATTCCAGACGCTTTACTAACACTCCCCCGACTTGGAGAGTCAGTGCCTTTAACCTCCTGTTTGGCCCAGTTTGCAATTTCTGCGGAAGATGAACAGGAATAGGGAGAGCCAATGACAGACTAGCTGGAGGTGTCTGGACGGGCAAATTTAACTCTCATTTCCCACCAGGAAGAGGAATTAACCAAAGGCTCAGCGTGCCGTGCCGAAACCAGATTAGGGCCTGAAGCCATCCTGCGGTGTTGCGGCCAGCTCACGAGAAAGCGAGTTGAAGAAAGGAGCTCAGGGGCACTGTAATTCACAAACCTGCAGAGTTATAAATGACAGCTATCGTCCAAAAATATACTGAAGTAAGGCTGCCAAGAGGACTTGAAAGCGGGGCAGAATTGCAGGAAACCGATTTCAGGAGGTAGACTGGAATTGCATTTAAAGCATAGGAAAAGAGGCAGAACGTCCACAATGATGCACTTGGCCAAAAAGGGCGTATGCGTTTTTTCCTGAATATATTCAGGAAAAAACGCATACGCCCTTTTTGGCCAACCAAGCAAGCTGGGAAAGGAAATCTGCACTACAATGAAGTCTCACTTCCCCCCGGTCTAAAGGGCCATCTGAAAAAAGTGTAAAATCCAGAAAGGCAGGACAGGCCATGGAGAACTGGGAGCCTTGTTATGCTGATGGGCGGGATGTCAATTGCCAACAGCCACTCGGGAGAAGTGTATGGTGTTTCCTGAAACACCTAAAAAACAAAGCAACAGAGCCTAGGGCACTTCCACTTATGGTCCCATAGCTTAGGGAAATTAAAATCAAAAAGACACAGCCACCCCAAAAGTTGGGACGGCTCTGTTTACAAGAACCTGGTTTACGGTACAAGTTCAATATTGCAGAAAGTGAAAAATGGATAAAGAAGTTGTGGTACTTACGTACAATGCAATATCACTCAGCAATGAAATCTATGTCACCAGGCCCGTACCAGCATAATGAGTGGATTGAGGCACGATGATTCTAACTGAAATAAGTCACACAAAAAAAGAAACATTGTAAGGTATCACTAATACACGGAATGTGAACTTGGCTACACATGAACTGAATTACAAAACAGAACAGGGTCTCAAGTTTAGAAAACTAACTTATGCTTGCTTAAGGGGGAAGGTGAGTTGCGGTGCTGCATTAAACCAGAGTTTGAAATTAGCACAGATACCGTTCCATAAGCCAAATATGGAATAGACAAGACCTACCCCTTGCTCAACGAAATGGATTCAACAATGAGGTATCACCTCACACCTGGTTGAATAGGCATCATAGAAAATCTACAAGCAAAAAATGCTGGAAAGGGTGTGGAGATAAGGAACCCTCTTCCACTATTGTTGGGAATATAAATTGATACAGTCACTATGGAGAACAATATGGAATTTCTTAAGAAACTAACAATAGAATTACCATATGATACAGCAATCCCAGTACTGGACATATACCCAGACAAAACCATAAATCAAAAAGAGACATTCACCGCAATGTTCATTGCATCACTATTTACAATATCGAGGTAATGGAAGCAACCTAAATGCCCACAGACAGACGAATGCATAAAGCCGTGGTACATATATAAAATGGAATATTACTAAGCCATGAAAAGGAATGAAATTGGGTCATTTGTAGAGACGTCGATGCATCTAGAGACTGTCATACAGAGTGAAGTAAGTCAGAAAGAGAAAAACAAATCTTGTATATTCATGCATATATGTGGAACCTAGAAAACCTGTACAGATTAACCATTTTGCAAGGCATAAATAGAGCAACAGATGTAGACAACAAACGTATGGACAACAAGGGGGGAAAGCTGTTGGGGGGGGTGGTGGGAGGAGTTGAGAGACTGGGATTGGCATGTATACATTTATATGTATAAAATAGATAACCAATAAGAACCTGCTGTATAAAAATATAAAATAAAATTCAAAATTAAAAAGAAATAAAATTTAAACAATAGAAAAATCAATTATTCCCTTCACATACATGTATTTATATGAATAAATTATTTCCATGCTTATATCTGTAAATACAAAAAAGAGGAATAAAATGTACCTTGAACCCAAAACGAAAAAGAGAAAGAAAACACAGAACCCACCAGTTCCACAGAGGAAAACCGTATCAGGGCACTTGCTCCAGTTGTAAACAATTCTGAAGTTGGTCAGTGGTGGGGAATCGTCTCCCATTCAGCCAGCAGCCCCCACGCAACAAGCGTCCTCATTGCAAAGCTGGGGCACCGTGCCGAGGCATCTGTGAGTAAACGTGAGCTGAGCCCCAGGCCAGTTGCTGCTGAACTATTCCCACCCATCCCAGGTAAAACACCTGAATATATACAAGGACTTGAAAGCCTAGAGGGAGGGCCATAGAGCCACACGAGTGACAGCATGCCGGCCGACTTGGTGCCTGCAGGCCAGCCAGGATGGTCCTGGCCCTGGGTGCTCTTCTGGAAGATTTCCATTTCCCTGCCTGAGATACCCGTCCTGTCCCTGCCCCCACTGCTTTTTTCCTTCCTCACCTCTGCCCAGGGAGAAATTCCAGCAGCAGGTATGGGTGACACATCTTCTTCTTTAGCAGGTGGCAGCCTGGCAACTGCTGCAGAAAGTCCAGCAGAGCCCCACTCACACTGGGCCACCCACAAAGCCGTGGCCTCTCACTCCCTCCCACCAGCCCAGCCCCGAGACTGCTGACAGGGCAGAGAAAATGGCGTCAGGCACGGCTGCAGGGGCTCTTGCTGCCTGGAGTGGTATTTATAGTGATCTCAACCCAGGCACACCTGGGGAGGGCTGGCCGGCACGGTAAGGCTGCCCAGGTCAGCCAATCATCACCCCTCAGGGGCTCACAGTTGCAGAAAATGGAACTTGCTGAACCGGCCAGGTCCAAGGAACAGGTGTGGGCTCCTGAGAGTCAGGATAGACAAGGGGCTGCAGCTTTGGCTTGTTTTCTAATCATTTTATCTGGCCCATGAGTGGGAGACAACTTCAAGAAAACCCTCTCCTAATGAGAGGAACCCAGGAGTCAGGGAGAGGAGGGGTGGGTGGTGGTTGGAGACAGAGGCCTGGTGCCCCGGGTGCAGTGGAAGTCTCTGGAAGACCAGGTGGAGGGAGGCCTCACGGAGTGATGCCCAGGGTCACAGACCTGTCACAGCTGCTGTTTGTTAGTTCAAGTCCTGCTCTGGGGTGCTCTGTGTCAGCTCTGAGCGACAGGTGAGCTGGGGGTGCTCTGCAATGAGGGCTATGTGCACGGTTCCTGTGTGCCCAGCCCTGCCACGGTACCTGCAAGGGTAGCTCTGTATCCTGGGAGGGGCCTGACCACGAGAGCCCTGTGGGCTGGGGTGGGGGTGGGGTACCTGCCCAGGTGAGCTCCATATTCTGGGATTGGTCTGACCACGAGAGCCCCATGGGCTGCTGGGGACCTGGTAAAGGATGTCAGGACAGTCAGTGAAGCCACCGAGGATATACCTCCAGTTGCTCCTAATTCCTACACCCTGCTGGTCATTCTACCAACCACCAGGACATGGTATTCTGTATTAGTCTTCAATGATGCCTTCTTTTGTATTCCATTAGTCCCAGAGTCACAAGAAATTTTGGCTTGTGAGTGGCAGGACTCAACATACAACTAAAACAATACTTCCGGGCCGTCTGGCCCCAAGGGTGCAAAAATTCCCACACCATCTTTGGGGAAAGCTTAGCTAAAGACCTAAAAGTTCTACCTCTGGAAAAGGAAACCCTCCTTCAATATGCAGACGACATTCTGATCGCCAGCCCTACTAAGGAGGCCTCTGAACTACCAAGCCAATAAAGGATAGAAGTTGTCCAAGAAAAAGCTCAAATATCACAGACTGCCGTGACCTGCCTGGGCTTCATTCTCACAGAAGGTTGGAGAAGTCCATCCCAGGAAAGGGAAGAAACCATTTTCAGCCTTACCCCTTTCTAAAACTAGAAGACAGCTTAGGGGTTCCTGGGGAGGCCAGGGTTTGCTGCTTCTGGATCCCTAACTACAGTCTACTAGCTGGGCCTCTATATGAAACACTGAAAGGAAAAGATGATGATCCTTTTGAATAGAATCCAGAAGTGGCCTTTCAAGAATGGAAAGAGCAGTCAATTCAGACCCTTGCCCTGGAACTCCCTAATTTAGCTAAACCCTTTGACCTTTACATTCCCGGTGAAAGGTGAATCGCCATTGGAGAATTAGTGCAAAACCTGGGACCACTTGAAATGGAACAATGCAAGAATGCCATCCAGGTAGGATAAACTATGGTCACCAAGGGGCTTGGCCCACTGCCACATCTGGCCAAGATACTGGCGGTATCTAAAAACCTGGAAATCAGCAGCCCAAAAGGCCACCTCCCTCCTAAGGGGAAAGGACCCCACGTGGTGATCCTAACCACCAACCATGCCCTGAAGTTGCAGGGTTCGCTCCGTGGGCACACCGACCTCGAGTGAGGAGGCCCTCCAACTCCAACATCCAGAGAGATAACCGGGGGCAACAGGGCACCATGACGACTCGTGTGAACATCACTTGACCTGGACTTTCTCTCATAAAACAACAAGAGTGTGTCCCAAAAGAGTAGACTACTGCTTGCCGGACTTACTGCACCCAGAGGGGAGCTAATAATCTTGGCGGGGGAACCGTATATCACACTGTCACCATAGAAAAGCCTACAGACACCGTGATGATGGTGGCCAGTAAGACCGGCTGGACTCTTGTTTACTTCAAAAGGCTGTTGACTCAGTGGCCATCATGGTCCTTGATCACCACTGACCCTGGACTGTCTGGGAGTTGAGCGGGCAGGGCTCTGACACCTGGTGCTGTTTGTACGTTAATTCAGGGGCCTAATTGAAGAAAGCGCAGACTACTGGTCAGAGCATCTAGGCTGGCAGAAACGGTCGGCCTAAGGTGGCCGAACAAATGTGGGGCGGGGTGAAACCGGCCCCCACAGCGTCTCTGCACATCTCTTTCCTGGACCCTTAAAGGTCATTAGAATCTATAACACTTCCAATGCTGCTGCTCAGGTGGACGAGCAGGGAGGCAGGGGGCCTGGGGACAATCAACGTCACCTGGAGGCTGCTGGGGAGAAGCTCTGACCCTCGCCCCAGGGTATGAGGGCTCCCAACTCAGCACTCAGCAGTTACAGAAGAAGGGTCTGCACCCTCAGCACTCCAAGAATGAGGAACGGGACAAAAGGCAGAGGGGGGGTTTGTCCCCAGCAAAGCCCATTAAAAATCCCTGGGAGATAAAAATAGAATCTGGGCAATAAAGTCAAGTCTAACCTTTTTTATCCTTTGTGCTTTGTCTAATTTCACGTGCTCCTAGGGTCCCGCATGCAGAGGTTCCACACCCGGCACTTCAGACCAGATTTCCTAGTGCAGAATGGCTGGGTCGACACCTCAGCTCCTGGGGCCCAGTGCAGACTCCGCGATATAGAGCCTGAGCTACAGCCAACCCGGCCCTCGAGAGCTCCGCCCCCTCCCTCCCACTGACTCTGACAGGATCTCTACACAGCAGCCCAGCCCACAGCCCACGGGGTAGTACATGCTCTCACCTCTCCATTCTCTGATCAAAATATAAAGTTTCCTTTGCTTGTGAACCAAACTCAGTCTCGATCTGTTGGCCCCAATGACACTGGGCAGGGGGACACTTGTTGGGGTCCACTCTGGAGGATCAGTAACAGAAATTGAGACTATTGTAACCTCAATGAACAGATGTGTGAGCCAAAGTGTAGTTAACATAGAACAGTGTATAAGGCTCGGGTAAAATAAGATGTTTCTAACACTTCCATTGGATATTTCCATCACTTTATTATAAGCAAGTTCAGTGAAAAGGTTTGTCTTATTTGTCAGCTCAATATTAGAGAAATGAAGTGATTTCTTTCCAAGGATGTACATCTAATAATCTTGGTTAAACCTTCAATCTTGTTTTAAATGCTTTTCCATTGAAAATGATACCTCTCTTTCAGCTCCCCCATTTCTGAGAAGTATAAAATCTTATAATTTATTATTACCAAAGGGGAAAGGTGGGAGGAGGGATAAATTAACAGTTTGGGATTAACACATACACACTGCTATGTATAAAATAGATCATCAACAAGGAACTACTGTATAGCACAGGGAACTACACTCAACATTTTGCAATAACCTATAAGGGGAAATAATCTGAAAAAGAATAGATATTTTTATTGACATCATCTATCAATGACAGTTAAAGTGTAACCTAAGGGAAGCTGGTGGTGAGTGCTTCTGACCCTGAAGACTTCAATCATCTAAAGTTTGGACTCTGCCTACTTCCCAAGGCCCTTAATGAACATATGTGTAGCCGTAGCTTAAAAAATTCCCCAGTTTGGGTTTCGGGGAGACACTGATTTTGAAAAAGCCCTGGTGTTCTCCTTACATGAATGGGACTCTTCCTACTGCTAAAACATGTCTGTCACACCCAGAGGATGGTATACCGTCTGATCGGGAAGAGTTTGGAAAAGGCATCTCATCTCCTCATCTCCTGGTGCTCGGGTTCACCCCTCCAGCGTCTTTACTAACAGTCTCCCCACTTGGAGATGTCAGCACTGTCAACATCCTGTTGCGTACAGTTTGGAATTTGTCCAGAGGATGAAGCGGAAGGATGAGGAACAATGAGAGGCAAGTCCTAAGTGTTCAGACAGGCACATGTCACTCTAATTTCCAATCAGGAAGACGAATTGACCAAAGGCTAGGGTTGCCCATGGAAACAGTATAGGGCTTGAGGAAATCCCGCTGCTTTGTGGCCAGTTCCCATAAACACAAGTTGAACAATAGAACTCAGGGGCAGTAAAATTCACAAAACTGCAGAGTTGAAAATATCCATCACTGAAAAATGTCTTGAGGAAAGTCAGAGAAAAGGACTTGTAAGCAAGGGAGAATGGCAGGAAAGGGATTTGAGGAGGTAGAAAGGACTCGCCGTTAAGCACAAGAAAAGGAGCTGAACATTGCCAACATTGCAGTTGGCCAAAAAGGGTGTATGCGTTTTTTTGTGTATATATTCAAGAAAAGAGCGTACACCTTTTTAGCCAACCAAACAGGTGGGCACTGGAAGTCAATACTACAAAAGACATCACTTCGCATCAGTCAGAAGAGCCATCCTCATAAAGCGTAAACAACAGAAATGCAGGACAGGGCAAGGAGAAGAGGGAGCCCTGTGAGACTTATAGTGGAAATGTATATTGCCAACGGCCATTCTGGAGAAGTGTATTGTGTTTACTAAAGCATCTAAACAATGAGCTACAGAGCATAGGGCACTTGCACTCATGGGCGTATATCTTGGGAAAAACAAAAATCGAGAGGACACAGGCACCCCAATGTTTACCCCCTCTCTGTTTAAAAGATCCTCGACTAGGATATAACTTAAATGTCTCTGGAGGGAAAAAATGGATAGAGATGTGGTACTTAGGTAGAGTGGAATATTATTCAGCCTGGAAATCAATGAAATATGGCCAGCTGTAACAACTCCGGAGGAGTTACGTATGATCATTCTAAGTGACAGAATTCAAAAAGAAGAAGACACATATCATAAGATATCACTTAAAGGTGGAATCCAAAATGGCTACACATGAAATAAATTACAAAACAAAAACATAGTCAAATATGTAGAAAACACGCATAAGGCTGCTAAACGGGAAAGGTGGGGAGGGGTGAGGCATCATCCAGGAGGTTGAAATTAGCAAAGATACCATTCCAAATACCAAACTGATAATCAACAAGGCCTACACGGTAGCTAAAAGAACTGCACTCAGCACACTCAAGTCACCGGAAAAGAATATATACGACTGGTAAGAATCTGAAAAAGAATTTATTGATGTCTCTCTGTACGTGAATCAAGTGGATGTACAGCAGCAAGAAACAGAGCTTTGAAAATCAGCTGTAACCAATATAGTAATAAATTGAAAAAAATAAACGACAGAGAGACAGAGAAAACCTCTTACAACTTTTCCTCAGGGACGGTGATGCAACATGGATTGAACACATCTAGACCCACAGCAGGATGAGACATAAGGCTGGAAACTGCGCTAAGAGAAATGTGAGGTTGGGTGAGGAAATGCACACCCTTTAAAGTAATACTACCTGGTACCCATTCAATGGGTCCCAAATCTGCAGGTTCAAGGGATCTTCCTACAGCTAAAACATGCATGGAAAACCCAGAGGACTGTACACCATGTGATCGGGAGATGTGTCTAAAATGCACCTCATTTATCCTCTCCTGGTGCTCCTGTTCACCATTCCAGCCACGTTACTTAGAAGCTCCCCACTTGGAGAATCAGCACATTTAAACTTCTGTTTCACACATTTTGCAAATTGTGAGGAGGATGAACGGGAAGAGGGGGAACCAATGAGAGAAGAGTTGTAGGGGTTTGGACGGGCACATATCACTCTAATTTCCCATTAAGAATAAGAATTAAAAAAAGGCTCAGCCTGCCTCGCCGGAGCCAAAATAGGGCCTGAAGCAATCCTGCGGGTTTGAGGCCAGCTCACAAAAGAGCAACTTAAAACATGGAGCTCAGGGTCACTGCAATTCACAAACCTGCAGAGTTATAAATGAAAACTAACGTCCAAAAATATGTTGAGGTAAGGCAAAGAAGAGGATCTGAATGCAAGACAGAATTGCAAGAAACAGATTTCAAGAGATAGATTGGACTCGTCTTTAACGCACATGAAAAGCGGCAGAATTTCGACAATGATGCAGTTGGCCCAAAAGGGCGTATGCGATTTTTCCTGATTATATCCAGGAAAAAACGCATACGCACTTTATGGGCAACGAAGCAAGCAAGCAATGCAAATGTGCACAACAAAGAAGTCTCATTTCCCACCGGTCAAAAGGGCCATCCTAAAAAATTGTAAAAACCAGAAATGCAGGACAGGCCATGGAGAACAGGGAGCCTTTATACGCTGATGGGCAGTGTGTGAACTGCCGAGAGCCACTCTGGAGAAGTGTATGGTGGTTCCTAAATCATCTAAAAACAGAGCTACAGAGCATAGGACACTTCCAATCATGGGAGTATATCTAGGGAAGTCTAAAAATCAACAGGACACAAGCACACCACAGTTTAGGGCTACTCTGTTTACAAGAACCTCAACTTCAGTACACCTTAAATATCCCAGGAAAGAGAACAATGGATAAAGAAGATGTGGTACTTATGTACAATGGAATATCTCTTCACCATGAAATCAATGTAATAAGGCTAGTAGAAGGATAAAGAGTGGATTTAGGTCCGATAATACTACTTGAAATAAGTCAAACAGAAAAAGAAACATATCATAAGATATCACTTATAGAGGGAGGGTAAATATGGCTGCACAAGAAATGAATTACAGAACAGAACAGTGTCTCACATTTAGAAAACACACTTATGTCAGCTTAAGGGGAAAGGAGAGGTGGGGTGATGCATAAAACCAGAGTTTGAAATTAGCACAGATACCGTTCAAGAAACCAAATAGGTATTAGACAAGATCTACACCTTGCTCAATGAACTGGCCTCAACACACCCTATACACCGCAGAGAAATATATCTGAGTAATAAGAATCTTAAAACCCATGTATTGATATATCTCCATAAGGGAATCAAGTGTGTGCAGAGCGGCACAAACACAGCAGTGAAAATGAGCTAAACCCCATTATAGAAATAAATTTTAAAAACAAAACGCAGAAACAATGAAAGAGAGAAAAATTCTTACAAAATTCGCTCAGGGGCTGTGATGCAACCTGGATTGACCACATATAAACCCACAGCTGGATAAGACATAAGGCTGGACACTTGGGGCTGAGAGGATTGGTGAGCTTCGGTGAGCAACTGCCGAAAGTTTAATGCAATACTTCATGCTACTCATTCCAAGGGTCCCAACACTCCAGGTTGAAGGGAATCTTCCTACAGCTAAACCATGCTTGGGAAACCCAGCGACTGGTATACCATATGATCGGGAAAGGTTTCTAAAACGCACCACATTTTTCCTCTCCTGGGGCTCCGGATCGACATTCCAGCCGCTTTACTAACAACATCCCCACATGGAGAGTCAATGCCTTTAAGTTCTGGTATCGCACAGTCTTCAGTTAGTGCGGAGGATGAATGGGAATAGGGGGAACCAGTGAGAAACTAGCTGTAGCGGTTTCAATGGGCACATGTCACTCTAATTTCACATCAGTAAGAAGAATGAACCAAAGGCACAGCAAGGTGCCCCAGAAGAAGAATAGGGCTTCAAGGAATCCTGTGGTTATGGGGCAAGATCACAAAACTAAGAGCTGAAAAATGGAGCTAAGGGCCACTGCAATTCAAAAACCTGACTTGCCCAAAAAGGGCGTATGTGTTTTCTCCTGAATATATTCAGGAAAAAACGCATACGCCCTTTTTGGCCAACCAAGCAAGCTTGCAAAGGAAATCTGCACTACAATGAAGTCTCAATTCCCCCTGGTCAAAAGGGCCATCTGAAAAAAGTGTAAAATCCATAAAGGCATGACAGGCCATGGAGAACTGGGAGCCATCTTATGCTGATGGGCAGGATGTAAATTGCCAACAGCCACTCGGGAGAAGTGTTTGGTGTTTCCTGAAACATCTAAAAAACAAAGCAACAGAGCCTAGGGCACTTCCAATTATTGTCCTATAGCTTAGGGCAATTAAAATCAAAAAGACACAGCCACCCCAAAAGTTGGGACGGCTCTGTTTATAAGAACCTGGTTTACGATACAAGTTCAATATCGCAGAAAGTGAAAAATGGATAAAGAAGTTGTGGTACTTACGTACAATGCAATATCACTCAGCAATGAAATCTATGTCATCAGGCCCGTAGCAGCATAATGAGTGGATTCAGGTATGATGATTCTAACTGAAATAAGTCACACAGAAAAAGAAACATCATAAGGTATAACTAATACACGGAATGTAAACTTGGCTACACAGGAAGTGAATTCCAAAACAGAACAGGGTCTCAAATTTAGAAAACCAACTTATGCTTGCTTAAGGGGAAAGGTGAGTTGGGGTGCTGCATAAAACCAGAGATTGAAATGAGCACAGATAAAGTTCCTTAAGCCAAATATGGAATAGACAAGAGCTACTACTTGCTCAACGAAATGGACTCAACACCCCATATTCAACGCCTAGGAATATACCTGACTAGTAAGAATCATAAAACCTATGGATTATATATCTCTGTAAGAGAATCAAGAGTGTGTACAGTGGCATTAAAGCAGTGAAAATCAGGTAAATCCCATAATAAAAATAAATTTCTTAAACAAAACACAATGACAGTGAAATAGAGAGAAATACTTAAGTAATCATTCAAGGCTTCTGATGCAACCTGCATTTACCACAACTACACCCAGAGCTGGGTGACAAATAAGGCTGGACACTTGGGGCTCATAAGATTGGTGAGGTTCGGTGAGCAAATGAAGACCTTTGAAGTCATATTGCATGGTACCCATTCCATGGGTCTCAATTCTCCAGGTTAAGGGATACTTCCTTCAGCTAAAACATGCATGTGGAACCCATAGTATGATCCACCATGTGATCGAGAAACATGTTCAAATGTGTCTCACTTTTCGTTCCCTGGTACTCGGGTGCAACATGCCAGATGCTTTACTAACACTCTCCCGACATGGAGAGTCAGTGCCTTTAACCTCCTGTTTGGCCCAGTTTGCAATTTCTGTGGAAGATGAGCAGGAATAGGGAGAACCATTGAGAGACTAGCTGGAGGTGTCTGGACGGGCAAATTTAACTCTCATTTCCCACCAGGAAGAGCAATTAACCAAAGGCTCAGCGTGCCGTGCCGGAACCAGATTAGGGCCTGAAGCCATCCTGCGGTGTTGCGGCCAGCTCACGAGAAAGCGAGTTGAAGAAAGGAGCTCAGGGGCACTGTAATTCACAAACCTGCAGAGTTATAAATGACAGCTATCGTCCAAAAATATACTGAAGTAAGGCTGCCAAGAGGACTTGAAAGCGGGGCAGAATTGCAGGAAACCGATTTCAGGAGGTAGACTGGAATTGCATTGAAAGCATAGGAAAAGAGGCAGAACGTCCACAATGATGCACTTGGCCAAAAAGGGCGTATGCGTTTTTTCCTGAATATATTCAGGAAAAAACGCATACGCCCTTTTTGGCCAACCAAGCAAGCTTGCAAAGGAAATCTGCACTACAATGAAGTCTCACTTCCCCCCGGTCAAAAGGGCCATCTGAAAAAAGTGTAAAATCCAGAAAGGCAGGACAGGCCATGGAGAACTGGGAGCCTTGTTATGCTGATGGGCGGGATGTAAATTGCCAACAGCCACTCGGGAGAAGTGTATGGTGTTTCCTGAAACATCTAAAAAACAAAGCAACAGAGCCTAGGGCACTTCCACTTATGGTCCTATAGCTTAGGGAAATTAAAATCAAAAAGACACAGCCACCCCAAAGGTTGGGACAGCTCTGTTTACAAGAACCTCATATACGGTACAAGTTCTATATCGCAGAAAGTGAAAAATGGATAAAGAAGTTGTGGTACTTACGTACAATGCAATATCACACAGCAATGAAATCTATGTCATCAGGCCCGTAGCAGCATAATGAGTGGATTCAGGTATGATGATTCTAACTGAAATAAGTCACACAGAAAAAGAAACATCATAAGATATCACTAATACACGGAATGTAAACTTGGCTACACAGGAACTGAATTCCAAAACAGAACAGGGTCTCAAATTTAGAAAACCAACTTATGCTTGCTTAATGGGAAAGGTGAGTTGGGGTGCTGCATAAAACCAGAGATTGAAATGAGCACAGATAAAGTTCCTTAAGCCAAATATGGAATAGACAAGAGCTACTCCTTGCTCAACGAAATGGACTCAACACCCCATCTTCAACGCCTAGGAATATACCTGACTAGTAAGAATCATAAAACCTATGGATTTATATATCTCTGTAAGAGAATCAAGAGTGTGTACAGCGGCATTAAAGCAGTGAAAATCAGGTAAATCCCATAATAAAAATAAATTTCTTAAACAAAACACAATGACAGTGAAATAGAGAGAAATACTTAAGTAATTCATTCAAGGCTTCTGATGCAACCTGCATTTACCACATCTACACCCAGAGCTGGGTGACACATAAGGCTGGACACTTGGGGCTCTTAAGATTGGTGAGGTATGGTGAGCAAATGAAGACCTTTGAAGTCATATTGCATGGTACCCATTCCATGGGTCTCAACTCTCCAGGTTTAAGGGATACTTCCTTCAGCTAAAACATGCATGTGGAACCCAGAGTATGATCCACCATGTGATCGAGAAACATGTTCAAATGTGTCTCACTTTTCGTTCCCTGGTACTCGGGTGCAACATGCCAGACGCTTTACTAACACTCTCCCGACTTGGAGAGTCAGTGCCTTTAACCTCCTGTTTGGCCCAGTTTGGAATTTCTGCGGAAGATGAACAGGAATAGGGAGAACCAATGACAGACTAGCTGGAGGTGTCTGGACGGGCAAATTTAACTCTCATTTCCCACCAGGAAGAGGAATTAACCAAAGGCTCAGCGTGCCCAGCCGGAACCAGATTAGGGCCTGAAGCCATCCTGCGGTGTTGCGGCCAGCTCACGAGAAAGCGAGTTGAAGAAAGGAGCTCAGGGGCACTGTAATTCACAAACCTGCAGAGTTATAAATGACAGCTATCGTCCAAAAATATACTGAAGTAAGGCTGCCAAGAGGACTTGAAAGCGGGGCAGAATTGCAGGAAACCGATTTCAGGAGGTAGACTGGAATTGCATTTAAAGCATAGGAAAAGAGGCAGAACGTCCACAATGATGCACTTGGCCAAAAAGGGCGTATGCGTTTTTTCCTGAATATATTCAGGAAAAAACGCATACGCCCTTTTTGGCCAACCAAGCAAGCTTGCAAAGGAAATCTGCACTACAGTGAAGTCTCACTTCCCCCCGGTCAAAAGGGCCATCTGAAAAAAGTGTAAAATCCAGAAAGGCAGGACAGGCCATGGAGAACTGGGAGCCTTGTTATGCTGATGGGCGGGATGTAAATTGCCAACAGCCACTCGGGAGAAGTGTATGGTGTTTCCTGAAACATCTAAAAAACAAAGCAACAGAGCCTAGGGCACTTCCACTTATGGTCCTATAGCTTAGGGAAATTAAAATAAAAAAGACACAGCCACCCCAAAGGTTGGGACGGTTCTTTTTAGTGGAATCTCTTCTACGGCACAAGTTAAATATCCCAGAGAGCAAATAATGGATTAAGAAGTTGCGGTACTTATGTACAACAGAATACCACTCAGCAATGAAATCTATGTCACCAGGCCCGTACCAGCATAATGAGTGGATTGAGGCACGATGATTCTAACTGAAATAAGTCACACAGAAAAAGAAACATCATAAGGTATCACTAATACACGGAATGTGAACTTGGCTACACATGAACTGAATTACAAAACAGAACAGGGTCTCAAGTTTAGAAAACTAACTTATGCTTGCTTAAGGGGGAAGGTGAGTTGGGGTGCTGCATTAAACCAGAGTTTGAAATTAGCACAGATACCGTTCCATAAGCCAAATATGGAATAGACAAGACCTACCCCTTGCTCAACGAAATGGATTCAACAATGAGGTATCACCTCACACCTGGTAGAATAGGCATCATAGAAAATCTACAAGCAAAAAATGCTGGAAAGGGTGTGGAGATAAGGAACCCTCTTCCACTATTGTTGGGAATATAAATTGATACAGTCACTATGGAGAACAATATGGAATTTCTTAAGAAACTAACAATAGAATTACCATATGATACAGCAATCCCAGTACTGGACATATACCCAGACAAAACCATAAATCAAAAAGAGACATTCACCGCAATGTTCATTGCATCACTATTTACAATATCGAGGTAATGGAAGCAACCTAAATGCCCACAGACAGACGAATGCATAAAGCCGTGGTACATATATAAAATGGAATATTACTAAGCCATGAAAAGGAATGAAATTGGGTCATTTGTAGAGACGTCGATGCATCTAGAGACTGTCATACAGAGTGAAGTAAGTCAGAAAGAGAAAAACAAATCTTGTATATTCATGCATATATGTGGAACCTAGAAAACCTGTACAGATTAACCATTTTGCAAGGCATAAATAGAGCAACAGATGTAGACAACAAACGTATGGACAACAAGGGGGGAAAGCTGTTGGGGGGGGTGGTGGGAGGAGTTGAGAGACTGGGATTGGCATGTATACATTTATATGTATAAAATAGATAACCAATAAGAACCTGCTGTATAAAAATATAAAATAAAATTCAAAATTAAAAAGAAATAAAATTTAAACAATAGAAAAATCAATTATTCCCTTCACATACATGTATTTATATGAATAAATTATTTCCATGCTTATATCTGTAAATACAAAAAAGAGGAATAAAATCTACCTTGAACCCAAAACGAAAAAGAGAAAAAAAACACAGAACCCACCAGTTCCACAGAGGAAAACCGTATCAGGGCACTTGCTCCAGTTGTAAACAATTCTGAAGTTGGTCAGTGGTGGGGAATCGTCTCCCATTCAGCCAGCAGCCCCCACGCAACAAGCGTCCTCATTGCAAAGCTGGGGCACCGTGCCGAGGCATCTGTGAGTAAACGTGAGCTGAGCCCCAGGCCAGTTGCTGCTGAACTATTCCCACGCATCCCAGGTAAAACACCTGAATATATACAAGGACTTGAAAGCCTAGAGGGAGGGCCATAGAGCCACACGAGTGACAGCATGCCGGCCGACTTGGTGCCTGCAGGCCAGCCAGGATGGTCCTGGCCCTGGGTGCTCTTCTGGAAGATGTCCATTTCCCTGCCTGAGATACCCGTCCTGTCCCTGCCCCCACTGCTTTTTTCCTTCCTCACCTCTGCCCAGGGAGAAATTCCAGCAGCAGGTATGGGTGACACATCTTCTTCTTTAGCAGGTGGCAGCCTGGCAACTGCTGCAGAAAGTCCAGCAGAGCCCCACTCACACTGGGCCACCCACAAAGCCTTGGCCTCTCACTCCCTCCCACCAGCCCAGCCCCGAGACTGCTGACAGGGCAGAGAAAATGGCGTCAGGCACGGCTGCAGGGGCTCTTGCTGCCTGGAGTGGTATTTATAGTGATCTCAACCCAGGCACACCTGGGGAGGGCTGGCCGGCACGGTAAGGCTGCCCAGGTCAGCCAATCATCACCCCTCAGGGGCTCACAGTTGCAGAAAATGGAACTTGCTGAACCGGCCAGGTCCAAGGAACAGGTGTGGGCTCCTGAGAGTCAGGATAGACAAGGGGCTGCAGCTTTGGCTTGTTTTCTAATCATTTTATCTGGCCCATGAGTGGGAGACAACTTCAAGAAAACCCTCTCCTAATGAGAGGAACCCAGGAGTCAGGGAGAGGAGGGGTGGGTGGTGGTTGGAGACAGAGGCCTGGTGCCCCGGGTGCAGTGGAAGTCTCTGGAAGACCAGGTGGAGGGAGGCCTCACGGAGTGATGCCCAGGGTCACAGACCTGTCGCAGCTGCTGTTTGTTAGTTCAAGTCCTGCTCTGAGGTGCTCTGTGTCAGCTCTGAGCGACAGGTGAGCTGGGGGTGCTCTGCAATGAGGGCTATGTGCACGGTTCCTGTGTGCCCAGCCCTGCCACAGTACCTGCAAGGGTAGCTCTGTATCCTGGGAGGGGCCTGACCACGAGAGCCCTGTGGGCTGGGGTGGGGGTGGGGTACCTGCCCAGGTGAGCTCCATATTCTGGGATTGGTCTGACCACGAGAGCCCCATGGGCTGCTGGGGACCTGGTAAAGGATGTCAGGACAGTCAGTGAAGCCACCGAGGATATACCTCCAGTTGCTCCTAATTCCTACACCCTGCTGGTCATTCTACCAACCACCAGGACATGGTATTCTGTATTAGTCTTCAATGATGCCTTCTTTTGTATTCCATTAGTCCCAGAGTCACAAGAAATTTTGGCTTGTGAGTGGCAGGACTCAACATACAACTAAAACAATACTTCCGGGCCGTCTGGCCCCAAGGGTGCAAAAATTCCCACACCATCTTTGGGGAAAGCTTAGCTAAAGACCTAAAAGTTCTACCTCTGGAAAAGGAAACCCTCCTTCAATATGCAGACGACATTCTGATCGCCAGCCCTACTAAGGAGGCCTCTGAACTACCAAGCCAATAAAGGATAGAAGTTGTCCAAGAAAAAGCTCAAATATCACAGACTGCCGTGACCTGCCTGGGCTTCATTCTCACAGAAGGTTGGAGAAGTCCATCCCAGGAAAGGGAAGAAACCATTTTCAGCCTTACCCCTTTCTAAAACTAGAAGACAGCTTAGGGGTTCCTGGGGAGGCCAGGGTTTGCTGCTTCTGGATCCCTAACTACAGTCTACTAGCTGGGCCTCTATATGAAACACTGAAAGGAAAAGATGATGATCCTTTTGAATAGAATCCAGAAGTGGCCTTTCAAGAATGGAAAGAGCAGTCAATTCAGACCCTTGCCCTGGAACTCCCTAATTTAGCTAAACCCTTTGACCTTTACATTCCCGGTGAAAGGTGAATCGCCATTGGAGAATTAGTGCAAAACCTGGGACCACTTGAAATGGAACAATGCAAGAATGCCATCCAGGTAGGATAAACTATGGTCACCAAGGGGCTTGGCCCACTGCCACATCTGGCCAAGATACTGGCGGTATCTAAAAACCTGGAAATCAGCAGCCCAAAAGGCCACCTCCCTCCTAAGGGGAAAGGACCCCACGTGGTGATCCTAACCACCAACCATGCCCTGAAGTTGCAGGGTTCGCTCCGTGGGCACACCGACCTCGAGTGAGGAGGCCCTCCAACTCCAACATCCAGAGAGATAGCCGGGGGCAACAGGGCACCATGACGACTCGTGTGAACATCACTTGACCTGGAGTTTCTCTCATAAAACAACAAGAGTGTGTCCCAAAAGAGTAGACTACTGCTTGCCGGACTTACTGCACCCAGAGGGGAGCTAATAATCTTGGCGGGGGAACCGTATATCACACTGTCACCATAGAAAAGCCTACAGACACCGTGATGATGGTGGCCAGTAAGACCGGCTGGACTCTTGTTTACTTCAAAAGGCTGTTGACTCAGTGGCCATCATGGTCCTTGATCACCACTGACCCTGGACTGTCTGGGAGTTGAGCGGGCAGGGCTCTGACACCTGGTGCTGTTTGTACGTTAATTCAGGGGCCTAATTGAAGAAAGCGCAGACTACTGGTCAGAGCATCTAGGCTGGCAGAAACGGTCGGCCTAAGGTGGCCGAACAAATGTGGGGCGGGGTGAAACCGGCCCCCACAGCGTCTCTGCACATCTCTTTCCTGGACCCTTAAAGGTCATTAGAATCTATAACACTTCCAATGCTGCTGCTCAGGTGGACGAGCAGGGAGGCAGGGGGCCTGGGGACAATCAACGTCACCTGGAGGCTGCTGGGGAGAAGCTCTGACCCTCGCCCCAGGGTATGAGGGCTCCCAACTCAGCACTCAGCAGTTACAGAAGAAGGGTCTGCACCCTCAGCACTCCAAGAATGAGGAACGGGACAAAAGGCAGAGGGGGGGTTTGTCCCCAGCAAAGCCCATTAAAAATCCCTGGGAGATAAAAATAGAATCTGGGCAATAAAGTCAAGTCTAACCTTTCTTATCCTTTGTGCTTTGTCTAATTTCACGTGCTCCTAGGGTCCCGCATGCAGAGGTTCCACACCCGGCACTTCAGACCAGATTTCCTAGTGCAGAATGGCTGGGTCGACACCTCAGCTCCTGGGGCCCAGTGCAGACTCCGCGATATAGAGCCTGAGCTACAGCCAACCCGGCCCTCGAGAGCTCCGCCCCCTCCCTCCCACTGACTCTGACAGGATCTCTACACAGCAGCCCAGCCCACAGCCCACGGGGTAGTACATGCTCTCACCTCTCCATTCTCTGATCAAAATATAAAGTTTCCTTTGCTTGTGAACCAAACTCAGTCTCGATCTGTTGGCCCCAATGACACTGGGCAGGGGGACACTTGTTGGGGTCCACTCTGGAGGATCAGTAACAGAAATTGAGACTATTGTAACCTCAATGAACAGATGTGTGAGCCAAAGTGTAGTTAACATAGAACAGTGTATAAGGCTCGGGTAAAATAAGATGTTTCTAACACTTCCATTGGATATTTCCATCACTTTATTATAAGCAAGTTCAGTGAAAAGGTTTGTCTTATTTGTCAGCTCAATATTAGAGAAATGAAGTGATTTCTTTCCAAGGATGTACATCTAATAATCTTGGTTAAACCTTCAATCTTGTTTTAAATGCTTTTCCATTGAAAATGATACCTCTCTTTCAGCTCCCCCATTTCTGAGAAGTATAAAATCTTATAATTTATTATTACCAAAGGGGAAAGGTGGGAGGAGGGATAAATTAACAGTTTGGGATTAACACATACACACTGCTATGTATAAAATAGATCATCAACAAGGAACTACTGTATAGCACAGGGAACTACACTCAACATTTTGCAATAACCTATAAGGGGAAATAATCTGAAAAAGAATAGATATTTTTATTGACATCATCTATCAATGACAGTTAAAGTGTAACCTAAGGGAAGCTGGTGGTGAGTGCTTCTGACCCTGAAGACTTCAATCATCTAAAGTTTGGACTCTGCCTACTTCCCAAGGCCCTTAATGAACATATGTGTAGCCGTAGCTTAAAAAATTCCCCAGTTTGGGTTTCGGGGAGACACTGATTTTGAAAAAGCCCTGGTGTTCTCCTTACATGAATGGGACTCTTCCTACTGCTAAAACATGTCTGTCACACCCAGAGGATGGTATACCGTCTGATCGGGAAGAGTTTGGAAAAGGCATCTCATCTCCTCATCTCCTGGTGCTCGGGTTCACCCCTCCAGCGTCTTTACTAACAGTCTCCCCACTTGGAGATGTCAGCACTGTCAACATCCTGTCGCGTACAGTTTGGAATTTGTCCAGAGGATGAAGCGGAAGGATGAGGAACAATGAGAGACAAGTCCTACGTGTTCAGACAGGCACATGTCACTCTAATTTCCAATCAGGAAGACGAATTGACCAAAGGCTAGGGTTGCCCATGGAAATAGTATAGGGCTTGAGGAAATCCCGCTGCTTTGTGGCCAGTTCCCATAAACACAAGTTGAACAATAGAACTCAGGGGCAGTAAAATTCACAAAACTGCAGAGTTGAAAATATCCATCACTGAAAAATGTCTTGAGGAAAGTCAGAGAAAAGGACTTGTAAGCAAGGGAGAATGGCAGGAAAGGGATTTGAGGAGGTAGAAAGGACTCGCCGTTAAGCACAAGAAAAGGAGCTGAACATTGCCAACATTGCAGTTGGCCAAAAAGGGTGTATGCGTTTTTTTGTGTATATATTCAAGAAAAGAGCGTACACCTTTTTAGCCAACCAAACAGGTGGACACTGGAAGTCAATACTACAAAAGACATCACTTCGCATCAGTCAGAAGAGCCATCCTCATAAAGCGTAAACAACAGAAATGCAGGACAGGGCAAGGAGAAGAGGGAGCCCTGTGAGACTTATAGTGGAAATGTATATTGCCAACGGCCATTCTGGAGAAGTGTATTGTGTTTACTAAAGCATCTAAACAATGAGCTACAGAGCATAGGGCACTTGCACTCATGGGCGTATATCTTGGGAAAAACAAAAATCGAGAGGACACAGGCACCCCAATGTTTACCCCCTCTCTGTTTAAAAGATCCTCGACTAGGATATAACTTAAATGTCTCTGGAGGGAAAAAATGGATAGAGATGTGGTACTTAGGTAGAGTGGAATATTATTCAGCCTGGAAATCAATGAAATATGGCCAGCTGTAACAACTCCGGAGGAGTTACGTATGATCATTCTAAGTGACAGAATTCAAAAAGAAAAAGACACATATCATAAGATATCACTTAAAGGTGGAATCCAAAATGGCTACACATGAAATAAATTACAAAACAAAAACATAGTCAAATATGTAGAAAACACGCATAAGGCTGCTAAACGGGAAAGGTGGGGAGGGGTGAGGCATCATCCAGGAGGTTGAAATTAGCAAAGATACCATTCCAAATACCAAACTGATAATCAACAAGGCCTACACGGTAGCTAAAAGAACTGCACTCAGCACACTCAAGTCACCGGAAAAGAATATATACGACTGGTAAGAATCTGAAAAAGAATTTATTGATGTCTCTCTGTACGTGAATCAAGTGGATGTACAGCAGCAAGAAACAGAGCTTTGAAAATCAGCTGTAACCAATATAGTAATAAATTGAAAAAAATAAACGACAGAGAGACAGAGAAAACCTCTTACAACTTTTCCTCAGGGACGGTGATGCAACATGGATTGAACACATCTAGACCCACAGCAGGATGAGACATAAGGCTGGAAACTGTTTGCGCTAAGAGAAATGTGAGGTTGGGTGAGGAAATGCACACCCTTTAAAGTAATACTACCTGGTACCCATTCAATGGGTCCCAAATCTGCAGGTTCAAGGGATCTTCCTACAGCTAAAACATGCATGGAAAACCCAGAGGACTGTACACCATGTGATCAGGAGATGTGTCTAAAATGCACCTCATTTATCCTCTCCTGGTGCTCCTGTTCACCATTCCAGCCACGTTACTTAGAAGCTCCCCACTTGGAGAATCAGCACATTTAAACTTCTGTTTCACACATTTTGCAAATTGTGAGGAGGATGAACGGGACGAGGGGGAACCAATGAGAGAAGAGTTGTAGGGGTTTGGACGGGCACATATCACTCTAATTTCCCATTAAGAATAAGAATTAAAAAAAGGCTCAGCCTGCCTCGCCGGAGCCAAAATAGGGCCTGAAGCAATCCTGCGGGTTTGAGGCCAGCTCACAAAAGAGCAACTTAAAACATGGAGCTCAGGGTCACTGCAATTCACAAACCTGCAGAGTTATAAATGAAAACTAACGTCCAAAAATATGTTGAGGTAAGGCAAAGAAGAGGATCTGAATGCAAGACAGAATTGCAAGAAACAGATTTCAAGAGATAGATTGGACTCGTCTTTAACGCACATGAAAAGCGGCAGAATTTCGACAATGATGCAGTTGGCCCAAAAGGGCGTATGCGATTTTTCCTGATTATATCCAGGAAAAAACGCATACGCACTTTATGGGCAACGAAGCAAGCAAGCAATGCAAATGTGCACAACAAAGAAGTCTCATTTCCCACCGGTCAAAAGGGCCATCCTAAAAAATTGTAAAAACCAGAAATGCAGGACAGGCCATGGAGAACAGGGAGCCTTTATACGCTGATGGGCAGTGTGTGAACTGCCGAGAGCCACTCTGGAGAAGTGTATGGTGGTTCCTAAATCATCTAAAAACAGAGCTACAGAGCATAGGACACTTCCAATCATGGGAGTATATCTAGGGAAGTCTAAAAATCAACAGGACACAAGCACACCACAGTTTAGGGCTACTCTGTTTACAAGAACCTCAACTTCAGTACACCTTAAATATCCCAGGAAAGAGAACAATGGATAAAGAAGATGTGGTACTTATGTACAATGGAATATCTCTTCACCATGAAATCAATGTAATAAGGCTAGTAGAAGGATAAAGAGTGGATTTAGGTCCGATAATACTACTTGAAATAAGTCAAACAGAAAAAGAAACATATCATAAGATATCACTTATAGAGGGAGGGTAAATATGGCTGCACAAGAAATGAATTACAGAACAGAACAGTGTCTCACATTTAGAAAACACACTTATGTCAGCTTAAGGGGAAAGGAGAGGTGGGGTGATGCATAAAACCAGAGTTTGAAATTAGCACAGATACCGTTCAAGAAACCAAATAGGTATTAGACAAGATCTACACCTTGCTCAATGAACTGGCCTCAACACACCCTATACACCGCAGAGAAATATATCTGAGTAATAAGAATCTTAAAACCCATGTATTGATATATCTCCATAAGGGAATCAAGTGTGTGCAGAGCGGCACAAACACAGCAGTGAAAATGAGCTAAACCCCATTATAGAAATAAATTTTAAAAACAAAACGCAGAAACAATGAAAGAGAGAAAAATTCTTACAAAATTCGCTCAGGGGCTGTGATGCAACCTGGATTGACCACATATAAACCCACAGCTGGATAAGACATAAGGCTGGACACTTGGGGCTGAGAGGATTGGTGAGCTTCGGTGAGCAACTGCCGAAAGTTTAATGCAATACTTCATGCTACTCATTCCAAGGGTCCCAACACTCCAGGTTGAAGGGAATCTTCCTACAGCTAAACCATGCTTGGGAAACCCAGCGACTGGTATACCATATGATCGGGAAAGGTTTCTAAAACGCACCACATTTTTCCTCTCCTGGGGCTCCGGATCGACATTCCAGCCGCTTTACTAACAACATCCCCACATGGAGAGTCAATGCCTTTAAGTTCTGGTATCGCACAGTCTTCAGTTAGTGCGGAGGATGAATGGGAATAGGGGGAACCAGTGAGAAACTAGCTGTAGCGGTTTCAATGGGCACATGTCACTCTAATTTCACATCAGTAAGAAGAATGAACCAAAGGCACAGCAAGGTGCCCCAGAAGAAGAATAGGGCTTCAAGGAATCCTGTGGTTATGGGGCAAGATCACAAAACTAAGAGCTGAAAAATGGAGCTAAGGGCCACTGCAATTCAAAAACCTGACTTGCCCAAAAAGGGCGTATGTGTTTTCTCCTGAATATATTCAGGAAAAAACGCATACGCCCTTTTTGGCCAACCAAGCAAGCTTGCAAAGGAAATCTGCACTACAATGAAGTCTCAATTCCCCCTGGTCAAAAGGGCCATCTGAAAAAAGTGTAAAATCCATAAAGGCATGACAGGCCATGGAGAACTGGGAGCCATCTTATGCTGATGGGCAGGATGTAAATTGCCAACAGCCACTCGGGAGAAGTGTTTGGTGTTTCCTGAAACATCTAAAAAACAAAGCAACAGAGCCTAGGGCACTTCCAATTATTGTCCTATAGCTTAGGGCAATTAAAATCAAAAAGACACAGCCACCCCAAAAGTTGGGACGGCTCTGTTTATAAGAACCTGGTTTACGATACAAGTTCAATATCGCAGAAAGTGAAAAATGGATAAAGAAGTTGTGGTACTTACGTACAATGCAATATCACTCAGCAATGAAATCTATGTCATCAGGCCCGTAGCAGCATAATGAGTGGATTCAGGTATGATGATTCTAACTGAAATAAGTCACACAGAAAAAGAAACATCATAGGATATCACTAATACACGGAATGTAAACTTGGCTACACATGAACTGAATTACAAAACAGAACAGGGTCTCAAGTTTAGAAAACTAACTTATGCTTGCTTAAGGGGGAAGGTGAGTTGGGGTGCTGCATTAAACCAGAGTTTGAAATTAGCACAGATACCGTTCCATAAGCCAAATATGGAATAGACAAGACCTACCCCTTGCTCAACGAAATGGATTCAACAATGAGGTATCACCTCACACCTGGTAGAATAGGCATCATAGAAAATCTACAAGCAAAAAATGCTGGAAAGGGTGTGGAGAAAAGGAACCCTCTTCCACTATTGTTGGGAATATAAATTGATACAGTCACTATGGAGAACAATATGGAATTTCTTAAGAAACTAACAATAGAATTACCATATGATACAGCAATCCCAGTACTGGACATATACCCAGACAAAACCATAAATCAAAAAGAGACATTCACCGCAATGTTCATTGCATCACTATTTACAATATCGAGGTAATGGAAGCAACCTAAATGCCCACAGACAGACGAATGCATAAAGCCGTGGTACATATATAAAATGGAATATTACTAAGCCATGAAAAGGAATGAAATTGGGTCATTTGTAGAGACGTCGATGCATCTAGAGACTGTCATACAGAGTGAAGTAAGTCAGAAAGAGAAAAACAAATCTTGTATATTCATGCATATATGTGGAACCTAGAAAACCTGTACAGATTAACCATTTTGCAAGGCATAAATAGAGCAACAGATGTAGACAACAAACGTATGGACAACAAGGGGGGAAAGCTGTTGGGGGGGGTGGTGGGAGGAGTTGAGAGACTGGGATTGGCATGTATACATTTATATGTATAAAATAGATAACCAATAAGAACCTGCTGTATAAAAATATAAAATAAAATTCAAAATTAAAAAGAAATAAAATTTAAACAATAGAAAAATCAATTATTCCCTTCACATACATGTATTTATATGAATAAATTATTTCCATGCTTATATCTGTAAATACAAAAAAGAGGAATAAAATCTACCTTGAACCCAAAACGAAAAAGAGAAAAAAAACACAGAACCCACCAGTTCCACAGAGGAAAACCGTATCAGGGCACTTGCTCCAGTTGTAAACAATTCTGAAGTTGGTCAGTGGTGGGGAATCGTCTCCCATTCAGCCAGCAGCCCCCACGCAACAAGCGTCCTCATTGCAAAGCTGGGGCACCGTGCCGAGGCATCTGTGAGTAAACGTGAGCTGAGCCCCAGGCCAGTTGCTGCTGAACTATTCCCACGCATCCCAGGTAAAACACCTGAATATATACAAGGACTTGAAAGCCTAGAGGGAGGGCCATAGAGCCACACGAGTGACAGCATGCCGGCCGACTTGGTGCCTGCAGGCCAGCCAGGATGGTCCTGGCCCTGGGTGCTCTTCTGGAAGATTTCCATTTCCCTGCCTGAGATACCCGTCCTGTCCCTGCCCCCACTGCTTTTTTCCTTCCTCACCTCTGCCCAGGGAGAAATTCCAGCAGCAGGTATGGGTGACACATCTTCTTCTTTAGCAGGTGGCAGCCTGGCAACTGCTGCAGAAAGTCCAGCAGAGCCCCATTCACACTGGGCCACCCACAAAGCCTTGGCCTCTCACTCCCTCCCACCAGCCCAGCCCCGAGACTGCTGACAGGGCAGAGAAAATGGCGTCAGGCACGGCTGCAGGGGCTCTTGCTGCCTGGAGTGGTATTTATAGTGATCTCAACCCAGGCACACCTGGGGAGGGCTGGCCGGCACGGTAAGGCTGCCCAGGTCAGCCAATCATCACCCCTCAGGGGCTCACAGTTGCAGAAAATGGAACTTGCTGAACCGGCCAGGTCCAAGGAACAGGTGTGGGCTCCTGAGAGTCAGGATAGACAAGGGGCTGCAGC
The DNA here is from genome assembly GCF_949774975.1 of Lagenorhynchus albirostris. Classification (NCBI taxonomy): domain Eukaryota; kingdom Metazoa; phylum Chordata; class Mammalia; order Artiodactyla; family Delphinidae; genus Lagenorhynchus; species Lagenorhynchus albirostris. The sequence goes on along the minus strand of NW_026783280.1, from coordinate 333,108 downwards.
TTTGGCTTGTTTTCTAATCATTTTATCTGGCCCATGAGTGGGAGACAACTTCAAGAAAACCCTCTCCTAATGAGAGGAACCCAGGAGTCAGGGAGAGGAGGGGTGGGTGGTGGTTGGAGACAGAGGCCTGGTGCCCCGGGTGCAGTGGAAGTCTCTGGAAGACCAGGTGGAGGGAGGCCTCACGGAGTGATGCCCAGGGTCACAGACCTGTCGCAGCTGCTGTTTGTTAGTTCAAGTCCTGCTCTGAGGTGCTCTGTGTCAGCTCTGAGCGACAGGTGAGCTGGGGGTGCTCTGCAATGAGGGCTATGTGCACGGTTCCTGTGTGCCCAGCCCTGCCACAGTACCTGCAAGGGTAGCTCTGTATCCTGGGAGGGGCCTGACCACGAGAGCCCTGTGGGCTGGGGTGGGGGTGGGGTACCTGCCCAGGTGAGCTCCATATTCTGGGATTGGTCTGACCACGAGAGCCCCATGGGCTGCTGGGGACCTGGTAAAGGATGTCAGGACAGTCAGTGAAGCCACCGAGGATATACCTCCAGTTGCTCCTAATTCCTACACCCTGCTGGTCATTCTACCAACCACCAGGACATGGTATTCTGTATTAGTCTTCAATGATGCCTTCTTTTGTATTCCATTAGTCCCAGAGTCACAAGAAATTTTGGCTTGTGAGTGGCAGGACTCAACATACAACTAAAACAATACTTCCGGGCCGTCTGGCCCCAAGGGTGCAAAAATTCCCACACCATCTTTGGGGAAAGCTTAGCTAAAGACCTAAAAGTTCTACCTCTGGAAAAGGAAACCCTCCTTCAATATGCAGACGACATTCTGATCGCCAGCCCTACTAAGGAGGCCTCTGAACTACCAAGCCAATAAAGGATAGAAGTTGTCCAAGAAAAAGCTCAAATATCACAGACTGCCGTGACCTGCCTGGGCTTCATTCTCACAGAAGGTTGGAGAAGTCCATCCCAGGAAAGGGAAGAAACCATTTTCAGCCTTACCCCTTTCTAAAACTAGAAGACAGCTTAGGGGTTCCTGGGGAGGCCAGGGTTTGCTGCTTCTGGATCCCTAACTACAGTCTACTAGCTGGGCCTCTATATGAAACACTGAAAGGAAAAGATGATGATCCTTTTGAATAGAATCCAGAAGTGGCCTTTCAAGAATGGAAAGAGCAGTCAATTCAGACCCTTGCCCTGGAACTCCCTAATTTAGCTAAACCCTTTGACCTTTACATTCCCGGTGAAAGGTGAATCGCCATTGGAGAATTAGTGCAAAACCTGGGACCACTTGAAATGGAACAATGCAAGAATGCCATCCAGGTAGGATAAACTATGGTCACCAAGGGGCTTGGCCCACTGCCACATCTGGCCAAGATACTGGCGGTATCTAAAAACCTGGAAATCAGCAGCCCAAAAGGCCACCTCCCTCCTAAGGGGAAAGGACCCCACGTGGTGATCCTAACCACCAACCATGCCCTGAAGTTGCAGGGTTCGCTCCGTGGGCACACCGACCTCGAGTGAGGAGGCCCTCCAACTCCAACATCCAGAGAGATAACCGGGGGCAACAGGGCACCATGACGACTCGTGTGAACATCACTTGACCTGGAGTTTCTCTCATAAAACAACAAGAGTGTGTCCCAAAAGAGTAGACTACTGCTTGCCGGACTTACTGCACCCAGAGGGGAGCTAATAATCTTGGCGGGGGAACCGTATATCACACTGTCACCATAGAAAAGCCTACAGACACCGTGATGATGGTGGCCAGTAAGACCGGCTGGACTCTTGTTTACTTCAAAAGGCTGTTGACTCAGTGGCCATCATGGTCCTTGATCACCACTGACCCTGGACTGTCTGGGAGTTGAGCGGGCAGGGCTCTGACACCTGGTGCTGTTTGTACGTTAATTCAGGGGCCTAATTGAAGAAAGCGCAGACTACTGGTCAGAGCATCTAGGCTGGCAGAAACGGTCGGCCTAAGGTGGCCGAACAAATGTGGGGCGGGGTGAAACCGGCCCCCACAGCGTCTCTGCACATCTCTTTCCTGGACCCTTAAAGGTCATTAGAATCTATAACACTTCCAATGCTGCTGCTCAGGTGGACGAGCAGGGAGGCAGGGGGCCTGGGGACAATCAACGTCACCTGGAGGCTGCTGGGGAGAAGCTCTGACCCTCGCCCCAGGGTATGAGGGCTCCCAACTCAGCACTCAGCAGTTACAGAAGAAGGGTCTGCACCCTCAGCACTCCAAGAATGAGGAACGGGACAAAAGGCAGAGGGGGGGTTTGTCCCCAGCAAAGCCCATTAAAAATCCCTGGGAGATAAAAATAGAATCTGGGCAATAAAGTCAAGTCTAACCTTTTTTATCCTTTGTGCTTTGTCTAATTTCACGTGCTCCTAGGGTCCCGCATGCAGAGGTTCCACACCCGGCACTTCAGACCAGATTTCCTAGTGCAGAATGGCTGGGTCGACACCTCAGCTCCTGGGGCCCAGTGCAGACTCCGCGATATAGAGCCTGAGCTACAGCCAACCCGGCCCTCGAGAGCTCCGCCCCCTCCCTCCCACTGACTCTGACAGGATCTCTACACAGCAGCCCAGCCCACAGCCCACGGGGTAGTACATGCTCTCACCTCTCCATTCTCTGATCAAAATATAAAGTTTCCTTTGCTTGTGAACCAAACTCAGTCTCGATCTGTTGGCCCCAATGACACTGGGCAGGGGGACACTTGTTGGGGTCCACTCTGGAGGATCAGTAACAGAAATTGAGACTATTGTAACCTCAATGAACAGATGTGTGAGCCAAAGTGTAGTTAACATAGAACAGTGTATAAGGCTCGGGTAAAATAAGATGTTTCTAACACTTCCATTGGATATTTCCATCACTTTATTATAAGCAAGTTCAGTGAAAAGGTTTGTCTTATTTGTCAGCTCAATATTAGAGAAATGAAGTGATTTCTTTCCAAGGATGTACATCTAATAATCTTGGTTAAACCTTCAATCTTGTTTTAAATGCTTTTCCATTGAAAATGATACCTCTCTTTCAGCTCCCCCATTTCTGAGAAGTATAAAATCTTATAATTTATTATTACCAAAGGGGAAAGGTGGGAGGAGGGATAAATTAACAGTTTGGGATTAACACATACACACTGCTATGTATAAAATAGATCATCAACAAGGAACTACTGTATAGCACAGGGAACTACACTCAACATTTTGCAATAACCTATAAGGGGAAATAATCTGAAAAAGAATAGATATTTTTATTGACATCATCTATCAATGACAGTTAAAGTGTAACCTAAGGGAAGCTGGTGGTGAGTGCTTCTGACCCTGAAGACTTCAATCATCTAAAGTTTGGACTCTGCCTACTTCCCAAGGCCCTTAATGAACATATGTGTAGCCGTAGCTTAAAAAATTCCCCAGTTTGGGTTTCGGGGAGACACTGATTTTGAAAAAGCCCTGGTGTTCTCCTTACATGAATGGGACTCTTCCTACTGCTAAAACATGTCTGTCACACCCAGAGGATGGTATACCGTCTGATCGGGAAGAGTTTGGAAAAGGCATCTCATCTCCTCATCTCCTGGTGCTCGGGTTCACCCCTCCAGCGTCTTTACTAACAGTCTCCCCACTTGGAGATGTCAGCACTGTCAACATCCTGTTGCGTACAGTTTGGAATTTGTCCAGAGGATGAAGCGGAAGGATGAGGAACAATGAGAGACAAGTCCTACGTGTTCAGACAGGCACATGTCACTCTAATTTCCAATCAGGAAGACGAATTGACCAAAGGCTAGGGTTGCCCATGGAAACAGTATAGGGCTTGAGGAAATCCCGCTGCTTTGTGGCCAGTTCCCATAAACACAAGTTGAACAATAGAACTCAGGGGCAGTAAAATTCACAAAACTGCAGAGTTGAAAATATCCATCACTGAAAAATGTCTTGAGGAAAGTCAGAGAAAAGGACTTGTAAGCAAGGGAGAATGGCAGGAAAGGGATTTGAGGAGGTAGAAAGGACTCGCCGTTAAGCACAAGAAAAGGAGCTGAACATTGCCAACATTGCAGTTGGCCAAAAAGGGTGTATGCGTTTTTTTGTGTATATATTCAAGAAAAGAGCGTACACCTTTTTAGCCAACCAAACAGGTGGACACTGGAAGTCAATACTACAAAAGACATCACTTCGCATCAGTCAGAAGAGCCATCCTCATAAAGCGTAAACAACAGAAATGCAGGACAGGGCAAGGAGAAGAGGGAGCCCTGTGAGACTTATAGTGGAAATGTATATTGCCAACGGCCATTCTGGAGAAGTGTATTGTGTTTACTAAAGCATCTAAACAATGAGCTACAGAGCATAGGGCACTTGCACTCATGGGCGTATATCTTGGGAAAAACAAAAATCGAGAGGACACAGGCACCCCAATGTTTACCCCCTCTCTGTTTAAAAGATCCTCGACTAGGATATAACTTAAATGTCTCTGGAGGGAAAAAATGGATAGAGATGTGGTACTTAGGTAGAGTGGAATATTATTCAGCCTGGAAATCAATGAAATATGGCCAGCTGTAACAACTCCGGAGGAGTTACGTATGATCATTCTAAGTGACAGAATTCAAAAAGAAAAAGACACATATCATAAGATATCACTTAAAGGTGGAATCCAAAATGGCTACACATGAAATAAATTACAAAACAAAAACATAGTCAAATATGTAGAAAACACGCATAAGGCTGCTAAACGGGAAAGGTGGGGAGGGGTGAGGCATCATCCAGGAGGTTGAAATTAGCAAAGATACCATTCCAAATACCAAACTGATAATCAACAAGGCCTACACGGTAGCTAAAAGAACTGCACTCAGCACACTCAAGTCACCGGAAAAGAATATATACGACTGGTAAGAATCTGAAAAAGAATTTATTGATGTCTCTCTGTACGTGAATCAAGTGGATGTACAGCAGCAAGAAACAGAGCTTTGAAAATCAGCTGTAACCAATATAGTAATAAATTGAAAAAAATAAACGACAGAGAGACAGAGAAAACCTCTTACAACTTTTCCTCAGGGACGGTGATGCAACATGGATTGAACACATCTAGACCCACAGCAGGATGAGACATAAGGCTGGAAACTGTTTGCGCTAAGAGAAATGTGAGGTTGGGTGAGGAAATGCACACCCTTTAAAGTAATACTACCTGGTACCCATTCAATGGGTCCCAAATCTGCAGGTTCAAGGGATCTTCCTACAGCTAAAACATGCATGGAAAACCCAGAGGACTGTACACCATGTGATCAGGAGATGTGTCTAAAATGCACCTCATTTATCCTCTCCTGGTGCTCCTGTTCACCATTCCAGCCACGTTACTTAGAAGCTCCCCACTTGGAGAATCAGCACATTTAAACTTCTGTTTCACACATTTTGCAAATTGTGAGGAGGATGAACGGGACGAGGGGGAACCAATGAGAGAAGAGTTGTAGGGGTTTGGACGGGCACATATCACTCTAATTTCCCATTAAGAATAAGAATTAAAAAAAGGCTCAGCCTGCCTCGCCGGAGCCAAAATAGGGCCTGAAGCAATCCTGCGGGTTTGAGGCCAGCTCACAAAAGAGCAACTTAAAACATGGAGCTCAGGGTCACTGCAATTCACAAACCTGCAGAGTTATAAATGAAAACTAACGTCCAAAAATATGTTGAGGTAAGGCAAAGAAGAGGATCTGAATGCAAGACAGAATTGCAAGAAACAGATTTCAAGAGATAGATTGGACTCGTCTTTAACGCACATGAAAAGCGGCAGAATTTCGACAATGATGCAGTTGGCCCAAAAGGGCGTATGCGATTTTTCCTGATTATATCCAGGAAAAAACGCATACGCACTTTATGGGCAACGAAGCAAGCAAGCAATGCAAATGTGCACAACAAAGAAGTCTCATTTCCCACCGGTCAAAAGGGCCATCCTAAAAAATTGTAAAAACCAGAAATGCAGGACAGGCCATGGAGAACAGGGAGCCTTTATACGCTGATGGGCAGTGTGTGAACTGCCGAGAGCCACTCTGGAGAAGTGTATGGTGGTTCCTAAATCATCTAAAAACAGAGCTACAGAGCATAGGACACTTCCAATCATGGGAGTATATCTAGGGAAGTCTAAAAATCAACAGGACACAAGCACACCACAGTTTAGGGCTACTCTGTTTACAAGAACCTCAACTTCAGTACACCTTAAATATCCCAGGAAAGAGAACAATGGATAAAGAAGATGTGGTACTTATGTACAATGGAATATCTCTTCACCATGAAATCAATGTAATAAGGCTAGTAGAAGGATAAAGAGTGGATTTAGGTCCGATAATACTACTTGAAATAAGTCAAACAGAAAAAGAAACATATCATAAGATATCACTTATAGAGGGAGGGTAAATATGCCTGCACAAGAAATGAATTACAGAACAGAACAGTGTCTCACATTTAGAAAACACACTTATGTCAGCTTAAGGGGAAAGGAGAGGTGGGGTGATGCATAAAACCAGAGTTTGAAATTAGCACAGATACCGTTCAAGAAACCAAATAGGTATTAGACAAGATCTACACCTTGCTCAATGAACTGGCCTCAACACACCCTATACACCGCAGAGAAATATATCTGAGTAATAAGAATCTTAAAACCCATGTATTGATATATCTCCATAAGGGAATCAAGTGTGTGCAGAGCGGCACAAACACAGCAGTGAAAATGAGCTAAACCCCATTATAGAAATAAATTTTAAAAACAAAACGCAGAAACAATGAAAGAGAGAAAAATTCTTACAAAATTCGCTCAGGGGCTGTGATGCAACCTGGATTGACCACATATAAACCCACAGCTGGATAAGACATAAGGCTGGACACTTGGGGCTGAGAGGATTGGTGAGCTTCGGTGAGCAACTGCCGAAAGTTTAATGCAATACTTCATGCTACTCATTCCAAGGGTCCCAACACTCCAGGTTGAAGGGAATCTTCCTACAGCTAAACCATGCTTGGGAAACCCAGCGACTGGTATACCATATGATCGGGAAAGGTTTCTAAAACGCACCACATTTTTCCTCTCCTGGGGCTCCGGATCGACATTCCAGCCGCTTTACTAACAACATCCCCACATGGAGAGTCAATGCCTTTAAGTTCTGGTATCGCACAGTCTTCAGTTAGTGCGGAGGATGAATGGGAATAGGGGGAACCAGTGAGAAACTAGCTGTAGCGGTTTCAATGGGCACATGTCACTCTAATTTCACATCAGTAAGAAGAATGAACCAAAGGCACAGCAAGGTGCCCCAGAAGAAGAATAGGGCTTCAAGGAATCCTGTGGTTATGGGGCAAGATCACAAAACTAAGAGCTGAAAAATGGAGCTAAGGGCCACTGCAATTCAAAAACCTGACTTGCCCAAAAAGGGCGTATGTGTTTTCTCCTGAATATATTCAGGAAAAAACGCATACGCCCTTTTTGGCCAACCAAGCAAGCTTGCAAAGGAAATCTGCACTACAATGAAGTCTCAATTCCCCCTGGTCAAAAGGGCCATCTGAAAAAAGTGTAAAATCCATAAAGGCATGACAGGCCATGGAGAACTGGGAGCCATCTTATGCTGATGGGCAGGATGTAAATTGCCAACAGCCACTCGGGAGAAGTGTTTGGTGTTTCCTGAAACATCTAAAAAACAAAGCAACAGAGCCTAGGGCACTTCCAATTATTGTCCTATAGCTTAGGGCAATTAAAATCAAAAAGACACAGCCACCCCAAAAGTTGGGACGGCTCTGTTTATAAGAACCTGGTTTACGATACAAGTTCAATATCGCAGAAAGTGAAAAATGGATAAAGAAGTTGTGGTACTTACGTACAATGCAATATCACTCAGCAATGAAATCTATGTCATCAGGCCCGTAGCAGCATAATGAGTGGATTCAGGTATGATGATTCTAACTGAAATAAGTCACACAGAAAAAGAAACATCATAAGGTATAACTAATACACGGAATGTAAACTTGGCTACACAGGAAGTGAATTCCAAAACAGAACAGGGTCTCAAATTTAGAAAACCAACTTATGCTTGCTTAAGGGGAAAGGTGAGTTGGGGTGCTGCATAAAACCAGAGATTGAAATGAGCACAGATAAAGTTCCTTAAGCCAAATATGGAATAGACAAGAGCTACTACTTGCTCAACGAAATGGACTCAACACCCCATATTCAACGCCTAGGAATATACCTGACTAGTAAGAATCATAAAACCTATGGATTATATATCTCTGTAAGAGAATCAAGAGTGTGTACAGCGGCATTAAAGCAGTGAAAATCAGGTAAATCCCATAATAAAAATAAATTTCTTAAACAAAACACAATGACAGTGAAATAGAGAGAAATACTTAAGTAATCATTCAAGGCTTCTGATGCAACCTGCATTTACCACAACTACACCCAGAGCTGGGTGACAAATAAGGCTGGACACTTGGGGCTCATAAGATTGGTGAGGTTCGGTGAGCAAATGAAGACCTTTGAAGTCATATTGCATGGTACCCATTCCATGGGTCTCAATTCTCCAGGTTAAGGGATACTTCCTTCAGCTAAAACATGCATGTGGAACCCATAGTATGATCCACCATGTGATCGAGAAACATGTTCAAATGTGTCTCACTTTTCGTTCCCTGGTACTCGGGTGCAACATGCCAGATGCTTTACTAACACTCTCCCGACATGGAGAGTCAGTGCCTTTAACCTCCTGTTTGGCCCAGTTTGCAATTTCTGTGGAAGATGAGCAGGAATAGGGAGAACCATTGAGAGACTAGCTGGAGGTGTCTGGACGGGCAAATTTAACTCTCATTTCCCACCAGGAAGAGCAATTAACCAAAGGCTCAGCGTGCCGTGCCGGAACCAGATTAGGGCCTGAAGCCGTCCTGCGGTGTTGCGGCCAGCTCACGAGAAAGCGAGTTGAAGAAAGGAGCTCAGGGGCACTGTAATTCACAAACCTGCAGAGTTATAAATGACAGCTATCGTCCAAAAATATACTGAAGTAAGGCTGCCAAGAGGACTTGAAAGCGGGGCAGAATTGCAGGAAACCGATTTCAGGAGGTAGACTGGAATTGCATTGAAAGCATAGGAAAAGAGGCAGAACGTCCACAATGATGCACTTGGCCAAAAAGGGCGTATGCGTTTTTTCCTGAATATATTCAGGAAAAAACGCATACGCCCTTTTTGGCCAACCAAGCAAGCTTGCAAAGGAAATCTGCACTACAATGAAGTCTCACTTCCCCCCGGTCAAAAGGGCCATCTGAAAAAAGTGTAAAATCCAGAAAGGCAGGACAGGCCATGGAGAACTGGGAGCCTTGTTATGCTGATGGGCGGGATGTAAATTGCCAACAGCCACTCGGGAGAAGTGTATGGTGTTTCCTGAAACATCTAAAAAACAAAGCAACAGAGCCTAGGGCACTTCCACTTATGGTCCTATAGCTTAGGGAAATTAAAATCAAAAAGACACAGCCACCCCAAAGGTTGGGACAGCTCTGTTTACAAGAACCTCATATACGGTACAAGTTCTATATCGCAGAAAGTGAAAAATGGATAAAGAAGTTGTGGTACTTACGTACAATGCAATATCACACAGCAATGAAATCTATGTCATCAGGCCCGTAGCAGCATAATGAGTGGATTCAGGTATGATGATTCTAACTGAAATAAGTCACACAGAAAAAGAAACATCATAAGATATCACTAATACACGGAATGTAAACTTGGCTACACAGGAACTGAATTCCAAAACAGAACAGGGTCTCAAATTTAGAAAACCAACTTATGCTTGCTTAATGGGAAAGGTGAGTTGGGGTGCTGCATAAAACCAGAGATTGAAATGAGCACAGATAAAGTTCCTTAAGCCAAATATGGAATAGACAAGAGCTACTCCTTGCTCAACGAAATGGACTCAACACCCCATCTTCAACGCCTAGGAATATACCTGACTAGTAAGAATCATAAAACCTATGGATTTATATATCTCTGTAAGAGAATCAAGAGTGTGTACAGCGGCATTAAAGCAGTGAAAATCAGGTAAATCCCATAATAAAAATAAATTTCTTAAACAAAACACAATGACAGTGAAATAGAGAGAAATACTTAAGTAATTCATTCAAGGCTTCTGATGCAACCTGCATTTACCACATCTACACCCAGAGCTGGGTGACACATAAGGCTGGACACTTGGGGCTCTTAAGATTGGTGAGGTATGGTGAGCAAATGAAGACCTTTGAAGTCATATTGCATGGTACCCATTCCATGGGTCTCAACTCTCCAGGTTTAAGGGATACTTCCTTCAGCTAAAACATGCATGTGGAACCCAGAGTATGATCCACCATGTGATCGAGAAACATGTTCAAATGTGTCTCACTTTTCGTTCCCTGGTACTCGGGTGCAACATGCCAGACGCTTTACTAACACTCTCCCGACTTGGAGAGTCAGTGCCTTTAACCTCCTGTTTGGCCCAGTTTGGAATTTCTGCGGAAGATGAACAGGAATAGGGAGAACCAATGACAGACTAGCTGGAGGTGTCTGGACGGGCAAATTTAACTCTCATTTCCCACCAGGAAGAGGAATTAACCAAAGGCTCAGCATGCCCAGCCGGAACCAGATTAGGGCCTGAAGCCATCCTGCGGTGTTGCGGCCAGCTCACGAGAAAGCGAGTTGAAGAAAGGAGCTCAGGGGCACTGTAATTCACAAACCTGCAGAGTTATAAATGACAGCTATCGTCCAAAAATATACTGAAGTAAGGCTGCCAAGAGGACTTGAAAGCGGGGCAGAATTGCAGGAAACCGATTTCAGGAGGTAGACTGGAATTGCATTTAAAGCATAGGAAAAGAGGCAGAACGTCCACAATGATGCACTTGGCCAAAAAGGGCGTATGCGTTTTTTCCTGAATATATTCAGGAAAAAACGCATACGCCCTTTTTGGCCAACCAAGCAAGCTTGCAAAGGAAATCTGCACTACAGTGAAGTCTCACTTCCCCCCGGTCAAAAGGGCCATCTGAAAAAAGTGTAAAATCCAGAAAGGCAGGACAGGCCATGGAGAACTGGGAGCCTTGTTATGCTGATGGGCGGGATGTAAATTGCCAACAGCCACTCGGGAGAAGTGTATGGTGTTTCCTGAAACATCTAAAAAACAAAGCAACAGAGCCTAGGGCACTTCCACTTATGGTCCTATAGCTTAGGGAAATTAAAATAAAAAAGACACAGCCACCCCAAAGGTTGGGACGGTTCTTTTTAGTGGAATCTCTTCTACGGCACAAGTTAAATATCCCAGAGAGCAAATAATGGATTAAGAAGTTGCGGTACTTATGTACAACAGAATACCACTCAGCAATGAAATCTATGTCACCAGGCCCGTACCAGCATAATGAGTGGATTGAGGCACGATGATTCTAACTGAAATAAGTCACACAGAAAAAGAAACATCATAAGGTATCACTAATACACGGAATGTGAACTTGGCTACACATGAACTGAATTACAAAACAGAACAGGGTCTCAAGTTTAGAAAACTAACTTATGCTTGCTTAAGGGGGAAGGTGAGTTGGGGTGCTGCATTAAACCAGAGTTTGAAATTAGCACAGATACCGTTCCATAAGCCAAATATGGAATAGACAAGACCTACCCCTTGCTCAACGAAATGGATTCAACAATGAGGTATCACCTCACACCTGGTAGAATAGGCATCATAGAAAATCTACAAGCAAAAAATGCTGGAAAGGGTGTGGAGATAAGGAACCCTCTTCCACTATTGTTGGGAATATAAATTGATACAGTCACTATGGAGAACAATATGGAATTTCTTAAGAAACTAACAATAGAATTACCATATGATACAGCAATCCCAGTACTGGACATATACCCAGACAAAACCATAAATCAAAAAGAGACATTCACCGCAATGTTCATTGCATCACTATTTACAATATCGAGGTAATGGAAGCAACCTAAATGCCCACAGACAGACGAATGCATAAAGCCGTGGTACATATATAAAATGGAATATTACTAAGCCATGAAAAGGAATGAAATTGGGTCATTTGTAGAGACGTCGATGCATCTAGAGACTGTCATACAGAGTGAAGTAAGTCAGAAAGAGAAAAACAAATCTTGTATATTCATGCATATATGTGGAACCTAGAAAACCTGTACAGATTAACCATTTTGCAAGGCATAAATAGAGCAACAGATGTAGACAACAAACGTATGGACAACAAGGGGGGAAAGCTGTTGGGGGGGGTGGTGGGAGGAGTTGAGAGACTGGGATTGGCATGTATACATTTATATGTATAAAATAGATAACCAATAAGAACCTGCTGTATAAAAATATAAAATAAAATTCAAAATTAAAAAGAAATAAAATTTAAACAATAGAAAAATCAATTATTCCCTTCACATACATGTATTTATATGAATAAATTATTTCCATGCTTATATCTGTAAATACAAAAAAGAGGAATAAAATCTACCTTGAACCCAAAACGAAAAAGAGAAAAAAAACACAGAACCCACCAGTTCCACAGAGGAAAACCGTATCAGGGCACTTGCTCCAGTTGTAAACAATTCTGAAGTTGGTCAGTGGTGGGGAATCGTCTCCCATTCAGCCAGCAGCCCCCACGCAACAAGCGTCCTCATTGCAAAGCTGGGGCACCGTGCCGAGGCATCTGTGAGTAAACGTGAGCTGAGCCCCAGGCCAGTTGCTGCTGAACTATTCCCACGCATCCCAGGTAAAACACCTGAATATATACAAGGACTTGAAAGCCTAGAGGGAGGGCCATAGAGCCACACGAGTGACAGCATGCCGGCCGACTTGGTGCCTGCAGGCCAGCCAGGATGGTCCTGGCCCTGGGTGCTCTTCTGGAAGATTTCCATTTCCCTGCCTGAGATACCCGTCCTGTCCCTGCCCCCACTGCTTTTTTCCTTCCTCACCTCTGCCCAGGGAGAAATTCCAGCAGCAGGTATGGGTGACACATCTTCTTCTTTAGCAGGTGGCAGCCTGGCAACTGCTGCAGAAAGTCCAGCAGAGCCCCACTCACACTGGGCCACCCACAAAGCCTTGGCCTCTCACTCCCTCCCACCAGCCCAGCCCCGAGACTGCTGACAGGGCAGAGAAAATGGCGTCAGGCACGGCTGCAGGGGCTCTTGCTGCCTGGAGTGGTATTTATAGTGATCTCAACCCAGGCACACCTGGGGAGGGCTGGCCGGCACGGTAAGGCTGCCCAGGTCAGCCAATCATCACCCCTCAGGGGCTCACAGTTGCAGAAAATGGAACTTGCTGAACCGGCCAGGTCCAAGGAACAGGTGTGGGCTCCTGAGAGTCAGGATAGACAAGGGGCTGCAGCTTTGGCTTGTTTTCTAATCATTTTATCTGGCCCATGAGTGGGAGACAACTTCAAGAAAACCCTCTCCTAATGAGAGGAACCCAGGAGTCAGGGAGAGGAGGGGTGGGTGGTGGTTGGAGACAGAGGCCTGGTGCCCCGGGTGCAGTGGAAGTCTCTGGAAGACCAGGTGGAGGGAGGCCTCACGGAGTGATGCCCAGGGTCACAGACCTGTCGCAGCTGCTGTTTGTTAGTTCAAGTCCTGCTCTGAGGTGCTCTGTGTCAGCTCTGAGCGACAGGTGAGCTGGGGGTGCTCTGCAATGAGGGCTATGTGCACGGTTCCTGTGTGCCCAGCCCTGCCACAGTACCTGCAAGGGTAGCTCTGTATCCTGGGAGGGGCCTGACCACGAGAGCCCTGTGGGCTGGGGTGGGGGTGGGGTACCTGCCCAGGTGAGCTCCATATTCTGGGATTGGTCTGACCACGAGAGCCCCATGGGCTGCTGGGGACCTGGTAAAGGATGTCAGGACAGTCAGTGAAGCCACCGAGGATATACCTCCAGTTGCTCCTAATTCCTACACCCTGCTGGTCATTCTACCAACCACCAGGACATGGTATTCTGTATTAGTCTTCAATGATGCCTTCTTTTGTATTCCATTAGTCCCAGAGTCACAAGAAATTTTGGCTTGTGAGTGGCAGGACTCAACATACAACTAAAACAATACTTCCGGGCCGTCTGGCCCCAAGGGTGCAAAAATTCCCACACCATCTTTGGGGAAAGCTTAGCTAAAGACCTAAAAGTTCTACCTCTGGAAAAGGAAACCCTCCTTCAATATGCAGACGACATTCTGATCGCCAGCCCTACTAAGGAGGCCTCTGAACTACCAAGCCAATAAAGGATAGAAGTTGTCCAAGAAAAAGCTCAAATATCACAGACTGCCGTGACCTGCCTGGGCTTCATTCTCACAGAAGGTTGGAGAAGTCCATCCCAGGAAAGGGAAGAAACCATTTTCAGCCTTACCCCTTTCTAAAACTAGAAGACAGCTTAGGGGTTCCTGGGGAGGCCAGGGTTTGCTGCTTCTGGATCCCTAACTACAGTCTACTAGCTGGGCCTCTATATGAAACACTGAAAGGAAAAGATGATGATCCTTTTGAATAGAATCCAGAAGTGGCCTTTCAAGAATGGAAAGAGCAGTCAATTCAGACCCTTGCCCTGGAACTCCCTAATTTAGCTAAACCCTTTGACCTTTACATTCCCGGTGAAAGGTGAATCGCCATTGGAGAATTAGTGCAAAACCTGGGACCACTTGAAATGGAACAATGCAAGAATGCCATCCAGGTAGGATAAACTATGGTCACCAAGGGGCTTGGCCCACTGCCACATCTGGCCAAGATACTGGCGGTATCTAAAAACCTGGAAATCAGCAGCCCAAAAGGCCACCTCCCTCCTAAGGGGAAAGGACCCCACGTGGTGATCCTAACCACCAACCATGCCCTGAAGTTGCAGGGTTCGCTCCGTGGGCACACCGACCTCGAGTGAGGAGGCCCTCCAACTCCAACATCCAGAGAGATAGCCGGGGGCAACAGGGCACCATGACGACTCGTGTGAACATCACTTGACCTGGAGTTTCTCTCATAAAACAACAAGAGTGTGTCCCAAAAGAGTAGACTACTGCTTGCCGGACTTACTGCACCCAGAGGGGAGCTAATAATCTTGGCGGGGGAACCGTATATCACACTGTCACCATAGAAAAGCCTACAGACACCGTGATGATGGTGGCCAGTAAGACCGGCTGGACTCTTGTTTACTTCAAAAGGCTGTTGACTCAGTGGCCATCATGGTCCTTGATCACCACTGACCCTGGACTGTCTGGGAGTTGAGCGGGCAGGGCTCTGACACCTGGTGCTGTTTGTACGTTAATTCAGGGGCCTAATTGAAGAAAGCGCAGACTACTGGTCAGAGCATCTAGGCTGGCAGAAACGGTCGGCCTAAGGTGGCCGAACAAATGTGGGGCGGGGTGAAACCGGCCCCCACAGCGTCTCTGCACATCTCTTTCCTGGACCCTTAAAGGTCATTAGAATCTATAACACTTCCAATGCTGCTGCTCAGGTGGACGAGCAGGGAGGCAGGGGGCCTGGGGACAATCAACGTCACCTGGAGGCTGCTGGGGAGAAGCTCTGACCCTCGCCCCAGGGTATGAGGGCTCCCAACTCAGCACTCAGCAGTTACAGAAGAAGGGTCTGCACCCTCAGCACTCCAAGAATGAGGAACGGGACAAAAGGCAGAGGGGGGGTTTGTCCCCAGCAAAGCCCATTAAAAATCCCTGGGAGATAAAAATAGAATCTGGGCAATAAAGTCAAGTCTAACCTTTCTTATCCTTTGTGCTTTGTCTAATTTCACGTGCTCCTAGGGTCCCGCATGCAGAGGTTCCACACCCGGCACTTCAGACCAGATTTCCTAGTGCAGAATGGCTGGGTCGACACCTCAGCTCCTGGGGCCCAGTGCAGACTCCGCGATATAGAGCCTGAGCTACAGCCAACCCGGCCCTCGAGAGCTCCGCCCCCTCCCTCCCACTGACTCTGACAGGATCTCTACACAGCAGCCCAGCCCACAGCCCACGGGGTAGTACATGCTCTCACCTCTCCATTCTCTGATCAAAATATAAAGTTTCCTTTGCTTGTGAACCAAACTCAGTCTCGATCTGTTGGCCCCAATGACACTGGGCAGGGGGACACTTGTTGGGGTCCACTCTGGAGGATCAGTAACAGAAATTGAGACTATTGTAACCTCAATGAACAGATGTGTGAGCCAAAGTGTAGTTAACATAGAACAGTGTATAAGGCTCGGGTAAAATAAGATGTTTCTAACACTTCCATTGGATATTTCCATCACTTTATTATAAGCAAGTTCAGTGAAAAGGTTTGTCTTATTTGTCAGCTCAATATTAGAGAAATGAAGTGATTTCTTTCCAAGGATGTACATCTAATAATCTTGGTTAAACCTTCAATCTTGTTTTAAATGCTTTTCCATTGAAAATGATACCTCTCTTTCAGCTCCCCCATTTCTGAGAAGTATAAAATCTTATAATTTATTATTACCAAAGGGGAAAGGTGGGAGGAGGGATAAATTAACAGTTTGGGATTAACACATACACACTGCTATGTATAAAATAGATCATCAACAAGGAACTACTGTATAGCACAGGGAACTACACTCAACATTTTGCAATAACCTATAAGGGGAAATAATCTGAAAAAGAATAGATATTTTTATTGACATCATCTATCAATGACAGTTAAAGTGTAACCTAAGGGAAGCTGGTGGTGAGTGCTTCTGACCCTGAAGACTTCAATCATCTAAAGTTTGGACTCTGCCTACTTCCCAAGGCCCTTAATGAACATATGTGTAGCCGTAGCTTAAAAAATTCCCCAGTTTGGGTTTCGGGGAGACACTGATTTTGAAAAAGCCCTGGTGTTCTCCTTACATGAATGGGACTCTTCCTACTGCTAAAACATGTCTGTCACACCCAGAGGATGGTATACCGTCTGATCGGGAAGAGTTTGGAAAAGGCATCTCATCTCCTCATCTCCTGGTGCTCGGGTTCACCCCTCCAGCGTCTTTACTAACAGTCTCCCCACTTGGAGATGTCAGCACTGTCAACATCCTGTTGCGTACAGTTTGGAATTTGTCCAGAGGATGAAGCGGAAGGATGAGGAACAATGAGAGACAAGTCCTACGTGTTCAGACAGGCACATGTCACTCTAATTTCCAATCAGGAAGACGAATTGACCAAAGGCTAGGGTTGCCCATGGAAATAGTATAGGGCTTGAGGAAATCCCGCTGCTTTGTGGCCAGTTCCCATAAACACAAGTTGAACAATAGAACTCAGGGGCAGTAAAATTCACAAAACTGCAGAGTTGAAAATATCCATCACTGAAAAATGTCTTGAGGAAAGTCAGAGAAAAGGACTTGTAAGCAAGGGAGAATGGCAGGAAAGGGATTTGAGGAGGTAGAAAGGACTCGCCGTTAAGCACAAGAAAAGGAGCTGAACATTGCCAACATTGCAGTTGGCCAAAAAGGGTGTATGCGTTTTTTTGTGTATATATTCAAGAAAAGAGCGTACACCTTTTTAGCCAACCAAACAGGTGGACACTGGAAGTCAATACTACAAAAGACATCACTTCGCATCAGTCAGAAGAGCCATCCTCATAAAGCGTAAACAACAGAAATGCAGGACAGGGCAAGGAGAAGAGGGAGCCCTGTGAGACTTATAGTGGAAATGTATATTGCCAACGGCCATTCTGGAGAAGTGTATTGTGTTTACTAAAGCATCTAAACAATGAGCTACAGAGCATAGGGCACTTGCACTCATGGGCGTATATCTTGGGAAAAACAAAAATCGAGAGGACACAGGCACCCCAATGTTTACCCCCTCTCTGTTTAAAAGATCCTCGACTAGGATATAACTTAAATGTCTCTGGAGGGAAAAAATGGATAGAGATGTGGTACTTAGGTAGAGTGGAATATTATTCAGCCTGGAAATCAATGAAATATGGCCAGCTGTAACAACTCCGGAGGAGTTACGTATGATCATTCTAAGTGACAGAATTCAAAAAGAAGAAGACACATATCATAAGATATCACTTAAAGGTGGAATCCAAAATGGCTACACATGAAATAAATTACAAAACAAAAACATAGTCAAATATGTAGAAAACACGCATAAGGCTGCTAAACGGGAAAGGTGGGGAGGGGTGAGGCATCATCCAGGAGGTTGAAATTAGCAAAGATACCATTCCAAATACCAAACTGATAATCAACAAGGCCTACACGGTAGCTAAAAGAACTGCACTCAGCACACTCAAGTCACCGGAAAAGAATATATACGACTGGTAAGAATCTGAAAAAGAATTTATTGATGTCTCTCTGTACGTGAATCAAGTGGATGTACAGCAGCAAGAAACAGAGCTTTGAAAATCAGCTGTAACCAATATAGTAATAAATTGAAAAAAATAAACGACAGAGAGACAGAGAAAACCTCTTACAACTTTTCCTCAGGGACGGTGATGCAACATGGATTGAACACATCTAGACCCACAGCAGGATGAGACATAAGGCTGGAAACTGTTTGCGCTAAGAGAAATGTGAGGTTGGGTGAGGAAATGCACACCCTTTAAAGTAATACTACCTGGTACCCATTCAATGGGTCCCAAATCTGCAGGTTCAAGGGATCTTCCTACAGCTAAAACATGCATGGAAAACCCAGAGGACTGTACACCATGTGATCAGGAGATGTGTCTAAAATGCACCTCATTTATCCTCTCCTGGTGCTCCTGTTCACCATTCCAGCCACGTTACTTAGAAGCTCCCCACTTGGAGAATCAGCACATTTAAACTTCTGTTTCACACATTTTGCAAATTGTGAGGAGGATGAACGGGAAGAGGGGGAACCAATGAGAGAAGAGTTGTAGGGGTTTGGACGGGCACATATCACTCTAATTTCCCATTAAGAATAAGAATTAAAAAAAGGCTCAGCCTGCCTCGCCGGAGCCAAAATAGGGCCTGAAGCAATCCTGCGGGTTTGAGGCCAGCTCACAAAAGAGCAACTTAAAACATGGAGCTCAGGGTCACTGCAATTCACAAACCTGCAGAGTTATAAATGAAAACTAACGTCCAAAAATATGTTGAGGTAAGGCAAAGAAGAGGATCTGAATGCAAGACAGAATTGCAAGAAACAGATTTCAAGAGATAGATTGGACTCGTCTTTAACGCGCATGAAAAGCGGCAGAATTTCGACAATGATGCAGTTGGCCCAAAAGGGCGTATGCGATTTTTCCTGATTATATCCAGGAAAAAAAGCATACGCACTTTATGGGCAACGAAGCAAGCAAGCAATGCAAATGTGCACAACAAAGAAGTCTCATTTCCCACCGGTCAAAAGGGCCATCCTAAAAAATTGTAAAAACCAGAAATGCAGGACAGGCCATGGAGAACAGGGAGCCTTTATACGCTGATGGGCAGTGTGTGAACTGCCGAGAGCCACTCTGGAGAAGTGTATGGTGGTTCCTAAATCATCTAAAAACAGAGCTACAGAGCATAGGACACTTCCAATCATGGGAGTATATCTAGGGAAGTCTAAAAATCAACAGGACACAAGCACACCACAGTTTAGGGCTACTCTGTTTACAAGAACCTCAACTTCAGTACACCTTAAATATCCCAGGAAAGAGAACAATGGATAAAGAAGATGTGGTACTTATGTACAATGGAATATCTCTTCACCATGAAATCAATGTAATAAGGCTAGTAGAAGGATAAAGAGTGGATTTAGGTCCGATAATACTACTTGAAATAAGTCAAACAGAAAAAGAAACATATCATAAGATATCACTTATAGAGGGAGGGTAAATATGCCTGCACAAGAAATGAATTACAGAACAGAACAGTGTCTCACATTTAGAAAACACACTTATGTCAGCTTAAGGGGAAAGGAGAGGTGGGGTGATGCATAAAACCAGAGTTTGAAATTAGCACAGATACCGTTCAAGAAACCAAATAGGTATTAGACAAGATCTACACCTTGCTCAATGAACTGGCCTCAACACACCCTATACACCGCAGAGAAATATATCTGAGTAATAAGAATCTTAAAACCCATGTATTGATATATCTCCATAAGGGAATCAAGTGTGTGCAGAGCGGCACAAACACAGCAGTGAAAATGAGCTAAACCCCATTATAGAAATAAATTTTAAAAACAAAACGCAGAAACAATGAAAGAGAGAAAAATTCTTACAAAATTCGCTCAGGGGCTGTGATGCAACCTGGATTGACCACATATAAACCCACAGCTGGATAAGACATAAGGCTGGACACTTGGGGCTGAGAGGATTGGTGAGCTTCGGTGAGCAACTGCCGAAAGTTTAATGCAATACTTCATGCTACTCATTCCAAGGGTCCCAACACTCCAGGTTGAAGGGAATCTTCCTACAGCTAAACCATGCTTGGGAAACCCAGCGACTGGTATACCATATGATCGGGAAAGGTTTCTAAAACGCACCACATTTTTCCTCTCCTGGGGCTCCGGATCGACATTCCAGCCGCTTTACTAACAACATCCCCACATGGAGAGTCAATGCCTTTAAGTTCTGGTATCGCACAGTCTTCAGTTAGTGCGGAGGATGAATGGGAATAGGGGGAACCAGTGAGAAACTAGCTGTAGCGGTTTCAATGGGCACATGTCACTCTAATTTCACATCAGTAAGAAGAATGAACCAAAGGCACAGCAAGGTGCCCCAGAAGAAGAATAGGGCTTCAAGGAATCCTGTGGTTATGGGGCAAGATCACAAAACTAAGAGCTGAAAAATGGAGCTAAGGGCCACTGCAATTCAAAAACCTGACTTGCCCAAAAAGGGCGTATGTGTTTTCTCCTGAATATATTCAGGAAAAAACGCATACGCCCTTTTTGGCCAACCAAGCAAGCTTGCAAAGGAAATCTGCACTACAATGAAGTCTCAATTCCCCCTGGTCAAAAGGGCCATCTGAAAAAAGTGTAAAATCCATAAAGGCATGACAGGCCATGGAGAACTGGGAGCCATCTTATGCTGATGGGCAGGATGTAAATTGCCAACAGCCACTCGGGAGAAGTGTTTGGTGTTTCCTGAAACATCTAAAAAACAAAGCAACAGAGCCTAGGGCACTTCCAATTATTGTCCTATAGCTTAGGGCAATTAAAATCAAAAAGACACAGCCACCCCAAAAGTTGGGACGGCTCTGTTTATAAGAACCTGGTTTACGATACAAGTTCAATATCGCAGAAAGTGAAAAATGGATAAAGAAGTTGTGGTACTTACGTACAATGCAATATCACTCAGCAATGAAATCTATGTCATCAGGCCCGTAGCAGCATAATGAGTGGATTCAGGTATGATGATTCTAACTGAAATAAGTCACACAGAAAAAGAAACATCATAGGATATCACTAATACACGGAATGTAAACTTGGCTACACAGGAACTGAATTACAAAACAGAACAGGGTCTCAAGTTTAGAAAACTAACTTATGCTTGCTTAAGGGGGAAGGTGAGTTGGGGTGCTGCATTAAACCAGAGTTTGAAATTAGCACAGATACCGTTCCATAAGCCAAATATGGAATAGACAAGACCTACCCCTTGCTCAACGAAATGGATTCAACAATGAGGTATCACCTCACACCTGGTAGAATAGGCATCATAGAAAATCTACAAGCAAAAAATGCTGGAAAGGGTGTGGAGAAAAGGAACCCTCTTCCACTATTGTTGGGAATATAAATTGATACAGTCACTATGGAGAACAATATGGAATTTCTTAAGAAACTAACAATAGAATTACCATATGATACAGCAATCCCAGTACTGGACATATACCCAGACAAAACCATAAATCAAAAAGAGACATTCACCGCAATGTTCATTGCATCACTATTTACAATATCGAGGTAATGGAAGCAACCTAAATGCCCACAGACAGACGAATGCATAAAGCCGTGGTACATATATAAAATGGAATATTACTAAGCCATGAAAAGGAATGAAATTGGGTCATTTGTAGAGACGTCGATGCATCTAGAGACTGTCATACAGAGTGAAGTAAGTCAGAAAGAGAAAAACAAATCTTGTATATTCATGCATATATGTGGAACCTAGAAAACCTGTACAGATTAACCATTTTGCAAGGCATAAATAGAGCAACAGATGTAGACAACAAACGTATGGACAACAAGGGGGGAAAGCTGTTGGGGGGGGTGGTGGGAGGAGTTGAGAGACTGGGATTGGCATGTATACATTTATATGTATAAAATAGATAACCAATAAGAACCTGCTGTATAAAAATATAAAATAAAATTCAAAATTAAAAAGAAATAAAATTTAAACAATAGAAAAATCAATTATTCCCTTCACATACATGTATTTATATGAATAAATTATTTCCATGCTTATATCTGTAAATACAAAAAAGAGGAATAAAATCTACCTTGAACCCAAAACGAAAAAGAGAAAAAAAACACAGAACCCACCAGTTCCACAGAGGAAAACCGTATCAGGGCACTTGCTCCAGTTGTAAACAATTCTGAAGTTGGTCAGTGGTGGGGAATCGTCTCCCATTCAGCCAGCAGCCCCCACGCAACAAGCGTCCTCATTGCAAAGCTGGGGCACCGTGCCGAGGCATCTGTGAGTAAACGTGAGCTGAGCCCCAGGCCAGTTGCTGCTGAACTATTCCCACGCATCCCAGGTAAAACACCTGAATATATACAAGGACTTGAAAGCCTAGAGGGAGGGCCATAGAGCCACACGAGTGACAGCATGCCGGCCGACTTGGTGCCTGCAGGCCAGCCAGGATGGTCCTGGCCCTGGGTGCTCTTCTGGAAGATTTCCATTTCCCTGCCTGAGATACCCGTCCTGTCCCTGCCCCCACTGCTTTTTTCCTTCCTCACCTCTGCCCAGGGAGAAATTCCAGCAGCAGGTATGGGTGACACATCTTCTTCTTTAGCAGGTGGCAGCCTGGCAACTGCTGCAGAAAGTCCAGCAGAGCCCCACTCACACTGGGCCACCCACAAAGCCTTGGCCTCTCACTCCCTCCCACCAGCCCAGCCCCGAGACTGCTGACAGGGCAGAGAAAATGGCGTCAGGCACGGCTGCAGGGGCTCTTGCTGCCTGGAGTGGTATTTATAGTGATCTCAACCCAGGCACACCTGGGGAGGGCTGGCCGGCACGGTAAGGCTGCCCAGGTCAGCCAATCATCACCCCTCAGGGGCTCACAGTTGCAGAAAATGGAACTTGCTGAACCGGCCAGGTCCAAGGAACAGGTGTGGGCTCCTGAGAGTCAGGATAGACAAGGGGCTGCAGCTTTGGCTTGTTTTCTAATCATTTTATCTGGCCCATGAGTGGGAGACAACTTCAAGAAAACCCTCTCCTAATGAGAGGAACCCAGGAGTCAGGGAGAGGAGGGGTGGGTGGTGGTTGGAGACAGAGGCCTGGTGCCCCGGGTGCAGTGGAAGTCTCTGGAAGACCAGGTGGAGGGAGGCCTCACGGAGTGATGCCCAGGGTCACAGACCTGTCGCAGCTGCTGTTTGTTAGTTCAAGTCCTGCTCTGAGGTGCTCTGTGTCAGCTCTGAGCGACAGGTGAGCTGGGGGTGCTCTGCAATGAGGGCTATGTGCACGGTTCCTGTGTGCCCAGCCCTGCCACAGTACCTGCAAGGGTAGCTCTGTATCCTGGGAGGGGCCTGACCACGAGAGCCCTGTGGGCTGGGGTGGGGGTGGGGTACCTGCCCAGGTGAGCTCCATATTCTGGGATTGGTCTGACCACGAGAGCCCCATGGGCTGCTGGGGACCTGGTAAAGGATGTCAGGACAGTCAGTGAAGCCACCGAGGATATACCTCCAGTTGCTCCTAATTCCTACACCCTGCTGGTCATTCTACCAACCACCAGGACATGGTATTCTGTATTAGTCTTCAATGATGCCTTCTTTTGTATTCCATTAGTCCCAGAGTCACAAGAAATTTTGGCTTGTGAGTGGCAGGACTCAACATACAACTAAAACAATACTTCCGGGCCGTCTGGCCCCAAGGGTGCAAAAATTCCCACACCATCTTTGGGGAAAGCTTAGCTAAAGACCTAAAAGTTCTACCTCTGGAAAAGGAAACCCTCCTTCAATATGCAGACGACATTCTGATCGCCAGCCCTACTAAGGAGGCCTCTGAACTACCAAGCCAATAAAGGATAGAAGTTGTCCAAGAAAAAGCTCAAATATCACAGACTGCCGTGACCTGCCTGGGCTTCATTCTCACAGAAGGTTGGAGAAGTCCATCCCAGGAAAGGGAAGAAACCATTTTCAGCCTTACCCCTTTCTAAAACTAGAAGACAGCTTAGGGGTTCCTGGGGAGGCCAGGGTTTGCTGCTTCTGGATCCCTAACTACAGTCTACTAGCTGGGCCTCTATATGAAACACTGAAAGGAAAAGATGATGATCCTTTTGAATAGAATCCAGAAGTGGCCTTTCAAGAATGGAAAGAGCAGTCAATTCAGACCCTTGCCCTGGAACTCCCTAATTTAGCTAAACCCTTTGACCTTTACATTCCCGGTGAAAGGTGAATCGCCATTGGAGAATTAGTGCAAAACCTGGGACCACTTGAAATGGAACAATGCAAGAATGCCATCCAGGTAGGATAAACTATGGTCACCAAGGGGCTTGGCCCACTGCCACATCTGGCCAAGATACTGGCGGTATCTAAAAACCTGGAAATCAGCAGCCCAAAAGGCCACCTCCCTCCTAAGGGGAAAGGACCCCACGTGGTGATCCTAACCACCAACCATGCCCTGAAGTTGCAGGGTTCGCTCCGTGGGCACACCGACCTCGAGTGAGGAGGCCCTCCAACTCCAACATCCAGAGAGATAACCGGGGGCAACAGGGCACCATGACGACTCGTGTGAACATCACTTGACCTGGACTTTCTCTCATAAAACAACAAGAGTGTGTCCCAAAAGAGTAGACTACTGCTTGCCGGACTTACTGCACCCAGAGGGGAGCTAATAATCTTGGCGGGGGAACCGTATATCACACTGTCACCATAGAAAAGCCTACAGACACCGTGATGATGGTGGCCAGTAAGACCGGCTGGACTCTTGTTTACTTCAAAAGGCTGTTGACTCAGTGGCCATCATGGTCCTTGATCACCACTGACCCTGGACTGTCTGGGAGTTGAGCGGGCAGGGCTCTGACACCTGGTGCTGTTTGTACGTTAATTCAGGGGCCTAATTGAAGAAAGCGCAGACTACTGGTCAGAGCATCTAGGCTGGCAGAAACGGTCGGCCTAAGGTGGCCGAACAAATGTGGGGCGGGGTGAAACCGGCCCCCACAGCGTCTCTGCACATCTCTTTCCTGGACCCTTAAAGGTCATTAGAATCTATAACACTTCCAATGCTGCTGCTCAGGTGGACGAGCAGGGAGGCAGGGGGCCTGGGGACAATCAACGTCACCTGGAGGCTGCTGGGGAGAAGCTCTGACCCTCGCCCCAGGGTATGAGGGCTCCCAACTCAGCACTCAGCAGTTACAGAAGAAGGGTCTGCACCCTCAGCACTCCAAGAATGAGGAACGGGACAAAAGGCAGAGGGGGGGTTTGTCCCCAGCAAAGCCCATTAAAAATCCCTGGGAGATAAAAATAGAATCTGGGCAATAAAGTCAAGTCTAACCTTTTTTATCCTTTGTGCTTTGTCTAATTTCACGTGCTCCTAGGGTCCCGCATGCAGAGGTTCCACACCCGGCACTTCAGACCAGATTTCCTAGTGCAGAATGGCTGGGTCGACACCTCAGCTCCTGGGGCCCAGTGCAGACTCCGCGATATAGAGCCTGAGCTACAGCCAACCCGGCCCTCGAGAGCTCCGCCCCCTCCCTCCCACTGACTCTGACAGGATCTCTACACAGCAGCCCAGCCCACAGCCCACGGGGTAGTACATGCTCTCACCTCTCCATTCTCTGATCAAAATATAAAGTTTCCTTTGCTTGTGAACCAAACTCAGTCTCGATCTGTTGGCCCCAATGACACTGGGCAGGGGGACACTTGTTGGGGTCCACTCTGGAGGATCAGTAACAGAAATTGAGACTATTGTAACCTCAATGAACAGATGTGTGAGCCAAAGTGTAGTTAACATAGAACAGTGTATAAGGCTCGGGTAAAATAAGATGTTTCTAACACTTCCATTGGATATTTCCATCACTTTATTATAAGCAAGTTCAGTGAAAAGGTTTGTCTTATTTGTCAGCTCAATATTAGAGAAATGAAGTGATTTCTTTCCAAGGATGTACATCTAATAATCTTGGTTAAACCTTCAATCTTGTTTTAAATGCTTTTCCATTGAAAATGATACCTCTCTTTCAGCTCCCCCATTTCTGAGAAGTATAAAATCTTATAATTTATTATTACCAAAGGGGAAAGGTGGGAGGAGGGATAAATTAACAGTTTGGGATTAACACATACACACTGCTATGTATAAAATAGATCATCAACAAGGAACTACTGTATAGCACAGGGAACTACACTCAACATTTTGCAATAACCTATAAGGGGAAATAATCTGAAAAAGAATAGATATTTTTATTGACATCATCTATCAATGACAGTTAAAGTGTAACCTAAGGGAAGCTGGTGGTGAGTGCTTCTGACCCTGAAGACTTCAATCATCTAAAGTTTGGACTCTGCCTACTTCCCAAGGCCCTTAATGAACATATGTGTAGCCGTAGCTTAAAAAATTCCCCAGTTTGGGTTTCGGGGAGACACTGATTTTGAAAAAGCCCTGGTGTTCTCCTTACATGAATGGGACTCTTCCTACTGCTAAAACATGTCTGTCACACCCAGAGGATGGTATACCGTCTGATCGGGAAGAGTTTGGAAAAGGCATCTCATCTCCTCATCTCCTGGTGCTCGGGTTCACCCCTCCAGCGTCTTTACTAACAGTCTCCCCACTTGGAGATGTCAGCACTGTCAACATCCTGTTGCGTACAGTTTGGAATTTGTCCAGAGGATGAAGCGGAAGGATGAGGAACAATGAGAGACAAGTCCTACGTGTTCAGACAGGCACATGTCACTCTAATTTCCAATCAGGAAGACGAATTGACCAAAGGCTAGGGTTGCCCATGGAAATAGTATAGGGCTTGAGGAAATCCCGCTGCTTTGTGGCCAGTTCCCATAAACACAAGTTGAACAATAGAACTCAGGGGCAGTAAAATTCACAAAACTGCAGAGTTGAAAATATCCATCACTGAAAAATGTCTTGAGGAAAGTCAGAGAAAAGGACTTGTAAGCAAGGGAGAATGGCAGGAAAGGGATTTGAGGAGGTAGAAAGGACTCGCCGTTAAGCACAAGAAAAGGAGCTGAACATTGCCAACATTGCAGTTGGCCAAAAAGGGTGTATGCGTTTTTTTGTGTATATATTCAAGAAAAGAGCGTACACCTTTTTAGCCAACCAAACAGGTGGGCACTGGAAGTCAATACTACAAAAGACATCACTTCGCATCAGTCAGAAGAGCCATCCTCATAAAGCGTAAACAACAGAAATGCAGGACAGGGCAAGGAGAAGAGGGAGCCCTGTGAGACTTATAGTGGAAATGTATATTGCCAACGGCCATTCTGGAGAAGTGTATTGTGTTTACTAAAGCATCTAAACAATGAGCTACAGAGCATAGGGCACTTGCACTCATGGGCGTATATCTTGGGAAAAACAAAAATCGAGAGGACACAGGCACCCCAATGTTTACCCCCTCTCTGTTTAAAAGATCCTCGACTAGGATATAACTTAAATGTCTCTGGAGGGAAAAAATGGATAGAGATGTGGTATTTAGGTAGAGTGGAATATTATTCAGCCTGGAAATCAATGAAATATGGCCAGCTGTAACAACTCCGGAGGAGTTACGTATGATCATTCTAAGTGACAGAATTCAAAAAGAAAAAGACACATATCATAAGATATCACTTAAAGGTGGAATCCAAAATGGCTACACATGAAATAAATTACAAAACAAAAACATAGTCAAATATGTAGAAAACACGCATAAGGCTGCTAAACGGGAAAGGTGGGGAGGGGTGAGGCATCATCCAGGAGGTTGAAATTAGCAAAGATACCATTCCAAATACCAAACTGATAATCAACAAGGCCTACACGGTAGCTAAAAGAACTGCACTCAGCACACTCAAGTCACCGGAAAAGAATATATACGACTGGTAAGAATCTGAAAAAGAATTTATTGATGTCTCTCTGTACGTGAATCAAGTGGATGTACAGCAGCAAGAAACAGAGCTTTGAAAATCAGCTGTAACCAATATAGTAATAAATTGAAAAAAATAAACGACAGAGAGACAGAGAAAACCTCTTACAACTTTTCCTCAGGGACGGTGATGCAACATGGATTGAACACATCTAGACCCACAGCAGGATGAGACATAAGGCTGGAAACTGTTTGCGCTAAGAGAAATGTGAGGTTGGGTGAGGAAATGCACACCCTTTAAAGTAATACTACCTGGTACCCATTCAATGGGTCCCAAATCTGCAGGTTCAAGGGATCTTCCTACAGCTAAAACATGCATGGAAAACCCAGAGGACTGTACACCATGTGATCGGGAGATGTGTCTAAAATGCACCTCATTTATCCTCTCCTGGTGCTCCTGTTCACCATTCCAGCCACGTTACTTAGAAGCTCCCCACTTGGAGAATCAGCACATTTAAACTTCTGTTTCACACATTTTGCAAATTGTGAGGAGGATGAACGGGAAGAAGGGGAACCAATGAGAGAAGAGTTGTAGGGGTTTGGACGGGCACATATCACTCTAATTTCCCATTAAGAATAAGAATTAAAAAAAGGCTCAGCCTGCCTCGCCGGAGCCAAAATAGGGCCTGAAGCAATCCTGCGCGTTTGAGGCCAGCTCACAAAAGAGCAACTTAAAACATGGAGCTCAGGGTCACTGCAATTCACAAACCTGCAGAGTTATAAATGAAAACTAACGTCCAAAAATATGTTGAGGTAAGGCAAAGAAGAGGATCTGAATGCAAGACAGAATTGCAAGAAACAGATTTCAAGAGATAGATTGGACTCGTCTTTAACGCACATGAAAAGCGGCAGAATTTCGACAATGATGCAGTTGGCCCAAAAGGGCGTATGCGATTTTTCCTGATTATATCCAGGAAAAAACGCATACGCACTTTATGGGCAACGAAGCAAGCAAGCAATGCAAATGTGCACAACAAAGAAGTCTCATTTCCCACCGGTCAAAAGGGCCATCCTAAAAAATTGTAAAATCCAGAAATGCAGGACAGGCCATGGAGAACAGGGAGCCTTTATACGCTGATGGGCAGTGTGTGAACTGCCGAGAGCCACTCTGGAGAAGTGTATGGTGGTTCCTAAATCATCTAAAAACAGAGCTACAGAGCATAGGACACTTCCAATCATGGGAGTATATCTAGGGAAGTCTAAAAATCAACAGGACACAAGCACACCACAGTTTAGGGCTACTCTGTTTACAAGAACCTCAACTTCAGTACACCTTAAATATCCCAGGAAAGAGAACAATGGATAAAGAAGATGTGGTACTTATGTACAATGGAATATCTCTTCACCATGAAATCAATGTAATAAGGCTAGTAGAAGGATAAAGAGTGGATTTAGGTCCGATAATACTACTTGAAATAAGTCAAACAGAAAAAGAAACATATCATAAGATATCACTTATAGAGGGAGGGTAAATATGGCTGCACAAGAAATGAATTACAGAACAGAACAGTGTCTCACATTTAGAAAACACACTTATGTCAGCTTAAGGGGAAAGGAGAGGTGGGGTGATGCATAAAACCAGAGTTTGAAATTAGCACAGATACCGTTCAAGAAACCAAATAGGTATTAGACAAGATCTACACCTTGCTCAATGAACTGGCCTCAACACACCCTATACACCGCAGAGAAATATATCTGAGTAATAAGAATCTTAAAACCCATGTATTGATATATCTCCATAAGGGAATCAAGTGTGTGCAGAGCGGCACAAACACAGCAGTGAAAATGAGCTAAACCCCATTATAGAAATAAATTTTAAAAACAAAACGCAGAAACAATGAAAGAGAGAAAAATTCTTACAAAATTCGCTCAGGGGCTGTGATGCAACCTGGATTGACCACATATAAACCCACAGCTGGATAAGACATAAGGCTGGACACTTGGGGCTGAGAGGATTGGTGAGCTTCGGTGAGCAACTGCCGAAAGTTTAATGCAATACTTCATGCTACTCATTCCAAGGGTCCCAACACTCCAGGTTGAAGGGAATCTTCCTACAGCTAAACCATGCTTGGGAAACCCAGCGACTGGTATACCATATGATCGGGAAAGGTTTCTAAAACGCACCACATTTTTCCTCTCCTGGGGCTCCGGATCGACATTCCAGCCGCTTTACTAACAACATCCCCACATGGAGAGTCAATGCCTTTAAGTTCTGGTATCGCACAGTCTTCAGTTAGTGCGGAGGATGAATGGGAATAGGGGGAACCAGTGAGAAACTAGCTGTAGCGGTTTCAATGGGCACATGTCACTCTAATTTCACATCAGTAAGAAGAATGAACCAAAGGCACAGCAAGGTGCCCCAGAAGAAGAATAGGGCTTCAAGGAATCCTGTGGTTATGGGGCAAGATCACAAAACTAAGAGCTGAAAAATGGAGCTAAGGGCCACTGCAATTCAAAAACCTGACTTGCCCAAAAAGGGCGTATGTGTTTTCTCCTGAATATATTCAGGAAAAAACGCATACGCCCTTTTTGGCCAACCAAGCAAGCTTGCAAAGGAAATCTGCACTACAATGAAGTCTCAATTCCCCCTGGTCAAAAGGGCCATCTGAAAAAAGTGTAAAATCCATAAAGGCATGACAGGCCATGGAGAACTGGGAGCCATCTTATGCTGATGGGCAGGATGTAAATTGCCAACAGCCACTCTGGAGAAGTGTTTGGTGTTTCCTGAAACATCTAAAAAACAAAGCAACAGAGCCTAGGGCACTTCCACTTATGGTACTATAGTTTAGGGCAATTAAAATCAAAAAGACACAGCCACCCCAAAGTTTGGGATGGCTCTGTTTACAAGAACCTGGTTTACGGTACAAGTTCAATATCGCAGAAAGTGAAAAATGGATAAAGAAGTTGTGGTACTTACGTACAATGCAATATCACTCAGCAATGAAATCTATGTCATCAGGCCCGTAGCAGCATAATGAGTGGACTAAGTACGATGAATCTAACTGAAATAAGTCACACAGAAAAAGAAACATCATAAGATATCACTAATACACGGAATGTAAACTTGGCTACATAGGAACTGAATTCCAAAACAGGGTCTCAAATTTAGAAAACCAACTTATGCTTGCTTAAGGGGAAAGGTGAGTTGGGGTGCTGCATAAAACCAGAGATTGAAATGAGCACAGATAAAGTTCCTTAAGCCAAATATGGAATAGACAAGAGCTACTCCTTGCTCAACGAAATGGACTCAACACCCCATATTCAACGCCTAGGAATATACCTGACTAGTAAGAATCATAAAACCTATGGATTTATATATCTCTGTAAGAGAATCAAGAGTGTGTACAGCGGCATTAAAGCAGTGAAAATCAGGTAAATCCCATAATAAAAATAAATTTCTTAAACAAAACACAATGACAGTGAAATAGAGAGAAATACTTAAGTAATTCATTCAAGGCTTCTGATGCAACCTGCATTTACCACATCTACACCCAGAGCTGGGTGACACATAAGGCTGGACACTTGGGGCTCTTAAGATTGGTGAGGTATGGTGAGCAAATGAAGACCTTTGAAGTCATATTGCATGGTACCCATTCCATGGGTCTCAACTCTCCAGGTTTAAGGGATACTTCCTTCAGCTAAAACATGCATGTGGAACCCAGAGTATGATCCACCATGTGATCGAGAAACATGTTCAAATGTGTCTCACTTTTCGTTCCCTGGTACTCGGGTGCAACATGCCAGACGCTTTACTAACACTCTCCCGACTTGGAGAGTCAGTGCCTTTAACCTCCTGTTTGGCCCAGTTTGCAATTTCTGCGGAAGATGAACAGGAATAGGGAGAACCAATGACAGACTAGCTGGAGGTGTCTGGACGGGCAAATTTAACTCTCATTTCCCACCAGGAAGAGGAATTAACCAAAGGCTCAGCGTGCCCAGCCGGAACCAGATTAGGGCCTGAAGCCATCCTGCGGTGTTGCGGCCAGCTCACGAGAAAGCGAGTTGAAGAAAGGAGCTCAGGGGCACTGTAATTCACAAACCTGCAGAGTTATAAATGACAGCTATCGTCCAAAAATATACTGAAGTAAGGCTGCCAAGAGGACTTGAAAGCGGGGCAGAATTGCAGGAAACCGATTTCAGGAGGTAGACTGGAATTGCATTTAAAGCATAGGAAAAGAGGCAGAACGTCCACAATGATGCACTTGGCCAAAAAGGGCGTATGCGTTTTTTCCTGAATATATTCAGGAAAAAACGCATACGCCCTTTTTGGCCAACCAAGCAAGCTTGCAAAGGAAATCTGCACTACAGTGAAGTCTCACTTCCCCCCGGTCAAAAGGGCCATCTGAAAAAAGTGTAAAATCCAGAAAGGCAGGACAGGCCATGGAGAACTGGGAGCCTTGTTATGCTGATGGGCGGGATGTAAATTGCCAACAGCCACTCGGGAGAAGTGTATGGTGTTTCCTGAAACATCTAAAAAACAAAGCAACAGAGCCTAGGGCACTTCCACTTATGGTCCTATAGCTTAGGGAAATTAAAATAAAAAAGACACAGCCACCCCAAAGGTTGGGACGGTTCTTTTTAGTGGAATCTCTTCTACGGCACAAGTTAAATATCCCAGAGAGCAAATAATGGATTAAGAAGTTGCGGTACTTATGTACAACAGAATACCACTCAGCAATGAAATCTATGTCACCAGGCCCGTACCAGCATAATGAGTGGATTGAGGCACGATGATTCTAACTGAAATAAGTCACACAGAAAAAGAAACATCATAAGGTATCACTAATACACGGAATGTGAACTTGGCTACACATGAACTGAATTACAAAACAGAACAGGGTCTCAAGTTTAGAAAACTAACTTATGCTTGCTTAAGGGGGAAGGTGAGTTGGGGTGCTGCATTAAACCAGAGTTTGAAATTAGCACAGATACCGTTCCATAAGCCAAATATGGAATAGACAAGACCTACCCCTTGCTCAAC
This sequence comes from Lagenorhynchus albirostris, assembly GCF_949774975.1. Classification (NCBI taxonomy): domain Eukaryota; kingdom Metazoa; phylum Chordata; class Mammalia; order Artiodactyla; family Delphinidae; genus Lagenorhynchus; species Lagenorhynchus albirostris. The sequence continues at coordinate 300,013 of NW_026783280.1, read as the reverse complement.
GAAATGGATTCAA